>NW_009631735.1:93436-187788 GCF_000690535.1 Cariama cristata
CAGATCATGATTTTAAGCAATTGGTATGTCTGATATTAGCTTTAACCTTTCCTGTGTAAGCTCATTAAGATGGAGAAAACATACACAGGGGAAACCATGCAGTCCTCATCTTTCAGTGAGGAGTCCTTCCTCTTTAGCAAGAGAAATAGCTTAACCATCAGTAAATAGTATGTTGTAGTCTCTCCTGTGAGAGCATCATGGAATGAATGAGACTCTGAATTCATGAAAAATCAGTGTCACGTACCACACAGCAGTGTCCTTGCCTGGCTTCGATACTGTCACCTGCAGGCTTCGGTTCGGGCTGTTGATCCTTCAGCAGAGGGGACTGAGCCAGCAAAATCTGGCAGAGCAGAGCAGATGAGGGAGAACGCAGCAAAGAGGAGCGAGGTGCTTATTGGTACTGCTGAAAGGGTGGCTTTTAAGAAAAAACACATAGGGCTTTGGTTTCCTTCCTGCCGTGATCTCTGCAGGCAGATCCAGTGTTGCTGTTTGCATTCCACCCTAATCTGTACAGTGTTGATCTAGATGTTTAATGAGTGGATTGGTGTGAAATCAGGCTTCAGGCTCCCAGACAGTGGCTTAGTAAATACAATAAGCAGCCGCTCTTCTAGCCTGGAGGGGTTGTTATGAATTTTTTATCACTGATTTTTATGACATGCCATTCTGACAGCATTTGGATTTGTAGAAAGGAAAAAAAAAAATCCAACCCCTCACTTTCCCAAGAAATCTTCATTTCAAAGATTTACACACTGCAACAGCTACTACCTAATTGTTGGTGGATAAGCCTCTTGAGTGATGATGCAGACGGGGGAGACAGACACTTGAAAAAATCATCCTGATATTTACTCTGACAGGCAGATAGAGAGATACCGTGAGGCTGATCAGAGGATGTCAGGCATGCTCGGAGGAGATGCTGGGAGCCTGTAGACAGGCATAACCTGCTGAAGCCCACACCAGCCTTTTAACTCCTGTTGGCTGATGGTTGGATTTTTAGCAGTGGTGCTTTTGCCATCCCTGTCATTTAATGGTGCTCAAAACCTGCCTCCTGGAGTAGCGGGTGGACCAGTTCTGTGCAATTGCTCCACTAATATGGTTTCAAAACTATTGTCTTGCTCTTAATCTCTTGTAAAGACTAAAAACCCACTAGAAGACTGTAAAATTAAAACCAGCCCCTTAAAGATAGCCCTGCTAAATCAGGAGGTGAAGCCTTTTTAGTAGGAGAGCTGAAGGGGAGCGGAGGCAGCCCCGTTCTCCAACTTTTATGATGAGATTACTTGCACTACAGGGACACATAGTGCCGAGGGCTGTGCAAATACAGCCTTGGAGCACTTGTGTGGTTGGTAAACAGAAGGGAAAGGCAGAGCAGGGAGAAGGGGAAGAGGGATGACCTGGCTTGTTGGAGCAGGGCAACGGAGGACAACGAGACCCTGTGCTAGGACACATGGGAAAGGGCTGAGGGGGTTGCCCCGCTAGTGGCTATGAGCTTGCAAGCTCCTTGCTTGCAACTCCTTCCCGTGGTCTTGTCCTGTCCCACGGGATGTTGGTGAGCATTAGCAGGCCCCAAATGTATTCAGATATGGGCCAGACTGCCGTGGTTCCAGTGCGCTCCTCAGCATTTGTCAAAAGTGGGTGTAAAATGCTGAAAACTCCATTTGCATGACCATAAACAGCTGCCCAAAGGAACAAGGCAATGGGGAGACAGGAAAACACCTGTACCCAGCTGTAGAAGCAAAACCTCCTTATTTTCTGCTGCTCGGCGGTGACAAGGAGGGGCTGTGGGACAGCCGTGGGGCTGGGACTGCTCCTAACTGTTGCAGGAAAGCACCGTCTGCTGCAGCACATGCAAACTGGAGAGACGTTGGCCTGCTATTAAAAATAGGTAATGGCCCGTGACGTCCACCAAATGAGGTCTTGTGATAGTCACAACAAATGCGGTGTTTCAGGCAGATGAACATAATTCTGTCAGTGGGATTAAAAGGAAATGCTGCAAAATTACACAGATGGTTTTCAAGAAGTCATAAAAAGTTAATTGAAACTTTTTTTTTATTAGTTGTGTGCTTTGTTGCCACAGAACACTGGGCATGTGGATTAAAAGGCAGTCTGGATTTTTAGGGAGGCGAGGTGAAGTGGGAAGGATTCAATGGAACATGCTAGAAAGAGCTCTGGCAGGTTTTTTCTTGCCCTGTCCTTCAGCTTTGTGTCTGCCCAAAAGGAGGATGCTCCTGTTTATACCTTATACCAAGGCCAGCTGAGAGGGAGAGGCCTGAGCATATACCCCATCACTGGACCTGGGGATGGGGTGGGCATGGCTGCTAGGGTGCTCGGGGCAGTGAAGGGAAAAATCCATTTTAAATTGTATTTCCTTGCTTCTTGCCCAGCCGGTGCCATTTTGCTTGTGCTGAGGAGCTGGCCAAGTACACAGCCTCCCCTGGCAGCTTGTGCAGAAGGTGGTGGTGTCCAGTTTGCCCAGCAGTCTGACTAGGAAACCTCGGATGCATATGGGCTTCCTCATCTGAGTGCTTCAGCTCTAGCCCTTCCAGCTGAGCTGCAGGCCCTGGCTTTCAGCCTTCACAACCGGTTTGGTTCCTTGAAAATTGAGCCTGTGTCACATTCACAGCACAGATTTCAACAGAGCAAGTGCGCGACTTCCATTGCAAGGATTTCTTTCTGACAGAGTGTACTTGCTGCAGGGGACTGTGCTAGAAATTTAATAAATACTTGCTGCTCCTTTTAGAGCAGGAATCTGAAAGTTCGTGGCTGGGTTTCTTCATCATTGCAGATCCAAGCCCTGCAAATGGCTACTGATGGTCAGGAGTGACTGCACTGTGGCGTTTGCATAGCTGCCAGCTTAGCAAGTCAAGGGTAGGTTTTGGGAATCTGGTAAGATAAATGCATAGAATTCAAAGTATGATTTTTTTACCTATTTTAAAAATAACACATAAGCACCCTGAGATGTGAGCTCCTTGCGCAGGAGGAGATGATCATCCCAAACACATTGTGGACTAGTCAGGCGAACCAAAAGCCAGAGGCACAGAGTCTGGGCAATTTGCCGAACATTGCAGGCAGAACTTGCCCTCAGCATTTGGGTGTCTGATGCATGGATGGATTTTGTGGATCCTGGACACCCTGCAAATGCTCACACAGTGGTCAGTGCCTCTGAGCTGTGCTAGGGGGACAGGACTGTTTCTGCAGAGGTTGCTGGTGTCCCATGGACTGTCCTGCCCTGCCTCATCCATCCTGCACACGTGGCTCAGGTTCAGTGTCCCTGAGATGTGGCAAACTTGTGTTCCCTCCCTCGCTGTGGTTAGCACAGGTCCAAAATGGGAATCTCATGTCTCCTCAGTCTTGCAGAAAGAGCAAGGTTTTTCTGCTGAATACCCGGTGCTGGCATCTGTGTGGTGGCTTGACCTTGGCTGGACAGCAGGTGCCCACCAAGCTGCTCCATCACTCCACTTCTTGGCAGGATGGAGAAGGGGGAGAAAATAAGATGCAAAAAACTTGTGGGTCAAGATAAAGCCAGTTTGATAAAGCAAAAGCAAAGGTTGCGTGCAGAAGTAAAGGAAAACAAAAGATTTATTCTCTGCTTCCTATCAGCCGGCGATGTCCAGCCACTTCCCGGGAAGCAGGGCTTCAGTATGTGTAGCGGTTGCTCTGGAAGACAAATGTTGTAATAATGAGTTCCTTCTCCCCCTTTCTCGTAGCTTTTATTGCTGAGCAGAAGTCATGTGGTATGGCCTACCCCTTTGGTCAGTTTGAGTCAGCTGCCCAGGCTCTGTCCCATCCCAAGATCTTCTCTACCCACAGCCTACGGGTGAGGGAGGAGTGTTGGAGAGATGGCCTTGATTCTGTGCCAGCACTGCTCAGCACTAGCCAAAGCACTGGTGTGTTGTCAGCACCTTTCTAGCCCAACACTAGTACACAGCACAGCACTATGAGGGCTGCTCTGGGGGAAATTAACTCCATCTCAGCCAGACCCAATACACTGTGAAATCCTGCTATTGATTTTATGAAAGCAGGTAATGAGTTGACTGTAAAGCAGGAAAGTTGGGAGAGCAACAGCACGGGAGCAAGCTGTGTATGGTGAGGTTTAGATGAAGGGGGATGCCAAAAATTATCACCTACGCCTGCTGAGCAGTAAAACTGAACCATGAAACGTGCCGTCTGTGTTGGCAGCTCCTGGGTGGGTGGGGAGGTGGTGCAGCCGTGTCCTCTCCCAGCACAAGCGAGCAGGCTGCTACCATGGGTTTCAGCATAGATGCCTTCGCCTCGGGCATGTGTCCGTGGGCTGAGGTGGTTCAGACCTGCGGCATTGTCCAGATGGGGCCTGTGGACCAGCATGCAGCTGGCACCTGTGTCTTGGCCAGCGGTAAGGGTGCAGATAGAGCCCAAACCTAAGTGCCTTAACAGGGCAAACAAATACTGAGTGTGGTTGGCAGGGGTGGGCAACCTCCCTCTAAGACTTTCTGTAAGTGTCAAAATCTGAACCAGGGTAGGAATATTGTTTCTGCAGAGGACAAGTTACCAAGGAGGATGAGCTCCATCTCTGCTCGAGTGGGCTGTAAAGATCTTTTCTGATGTGCCACCGTGCTCATCACCACAAAGGTGGCACCATGGGCAAGCTCAGTCCGGTCAGTGAAACGCCTCCCTCTGCAAAGCTGCATCTTCATGTTTTACGGTGACCTCACCGTGATTTTCTCCAGTCAGTGAATTCATGTGTGGTATTTTAGAGCTCACTTCTTAGGGAGGGATTTTTGGCTTTGAAGACCTGGGTGAGGAAATATGTTTCAAAGACTTCCAAAATGTTAAAGCGTTCAGCTCCTACGGTGTCAGAGAGTTAATTTCTTCATTTAATCCTCACCTGATGTTGCTTTGCCTATTGTACAGCTGTGGGAAACCCTGAAGAGATTTGCATTGGATTTGTTTGGCTCTGCCATGTGGCTAGTAGGATCAGATTTTAGCAGTTTTATCAGGCTGTCAGCATGCATTATTTTCTCTCGGGGGAAGTAAGCGATCTGCTTGCCTTCCTTGCTTATTTCACATTTGACTTGATGCTCCCACTGTGGCCAAAATACCCTGAACTCTTTTATTCGTACTCCTTTGGAGATGGTGATAAAAAAAAAATCTGCTCTCTGAAGACATTTCCTCAGCCTGCGGGCTAATTGGGGCCACCGGTGATTTGAAGTAAGTGTCCTTGTAAATGAGCCCCTGACCATTTTGCATTTCTGTCTTGCTAGTCTGTCCTTACATTTTAGGGATTTTGATCATCAAGACCAAGTCGGAGGCACCGGGTCTCAGTCATAGCTGGGCTTAAAGCAACTCTTTTTATCTCTCTAAAGCAATCTCTCTCCTAACTGTAAGCAGGTAAGGAGGATTAACGCTAGTTAGTAATTTGTCTCTTCCTCTTTGATATGCTAGTAGCCCCATAGGGATACACACTGACTCTAGTGCCTCAGAGGGAGGCAAATAGCTGGACGAACAAGGCAGCTGGAGCTGGAGGGCTCAAGTGGGCCTTAGGCAAGAAGTAAATCCTTGCCCTCTGTTCAGGTACTCATCCAGGATTCCCTCTGGCTTCGTAACTTTGAAATCTCCTGCTCCAGCAGCCCAGCAGCAGTTCTGCTGGAAACTATTGAAATCTACAGCCAAACACCAGGCAGAACTGCACTGTTTTGTCAGAAATTTGTCCTTGAATGTTCCTTGCATCCGTGATGTATCTGGGGGGGATGAGTTTCAGATTTCCCATTTTAATTTTGTCAAATTTGCTTTACATGAACTGCTTTGAGACTGACATGGAAGACGTGGCCTTGTGAGACAACTTACTTTGTGATTTGGGCTTGTTCCAACCTCAGCTGGTAAGGGAATACATAGCATGAAAACACCCTACTTGAGTTAAGCACGTGAAAATGTGGGATCGAACTGTCCTTGCTAGGAAGTGGCGTCATGTCACATGCTGTGGCTCGCAGGACCGCTCGAAGATTTTCGCAGATGGTGTCCGTGTTGTGCAACCCTTCGAAAGCAGAACGCAATGCAGGAAAAGTGTTCTCACCAAAAATCTTGGGAACTTCACGGAATAAATGGCCTAATTAAGACTGAAGAGGACTTCAGTGCTCTGAAACACTTGTGAAGTGCTTGGTTGAGTAGGAACAGACTGAAAGAAAGAAAACCTAAGGTGTTTTGTTTGTTTTTTTTTTCTCTTCCAGACACTGACAAAATCAATGGTTTCATCTTTGCAGAAATTCAGGTGCCAGTGCACATAGTCATAATCAAAACACTTCAAATGAAAAATTACCGCATTTAATAGGAGGTTTTTAAACAGAGCAATTGGTAACTACCTGCTTAGTGTGAATGATTTTTATTAGTATAAATTAGCCTTTTTTTCTTTCAGTTTCTTCCACTATTGTGTTATGGGTTTATGCACAACATCCTATACGTTCTTGTGTATTTAAGATATTTAAAATGGGTATATAGAATCTGTCTCTATTCCTGACAACTTGAGCAATTAGTTGTAATTTGTTGGCAAAGAGAAGGCAACTTTCCTATTTTCCTAGCGAGAACTTAGCTGACTGACTTCTGCACTGGTACAGAGAGGCTGCACCCCTCAAGTAATGACTGTCTGGAGACCCCTTGTCACTCGGGTGTCTGCTGGTGGTGCCAATTTGCTGTGGTTGAGTTGTCTGGAGTAAGAACAGCAGTAGTAGGTCAAACCAAAGAATCCATCTAGCCTTTCTGCCCATCTCCAAAATACCTAAAAGAGGTTATATGGGTCAGGGAAGCGAACACCCCATGTCCTGGAGGACAGAATGTACTGAGCTACCCAAAACAGTGACCTTTCCCGGAAAGGCAAATACTATGCTGTCAGTGTCATGCTGCTGCTACTGGCAATGGACATGAACTGATAGGTTACTGCAGTTAATTCTACAAGATGCAAAAAGCCAACGTTGTTAATTTAGAAGACTGTGCTTCTGCTACGATTTTCCTTTGCATTCCAAATCATGTTGGTGTTGTGGTGGGTTTTATTTTTTTTATTTCCTGATGCTTGGAGCACTCAAGTTAAACTTTACAATCATTGGAAAAGAGGATAGTAATCTTTTCTGCTTTCCACCATAGAGCCTTGGCCTCTTGCATAGCAATAGCTGAGCTGTGAGAACACTTGGAACAGTTGCCAGGAAAGTTGAGTGACGGTCAAAAGCTGCATAGAAGAATTTATTATGGATGCTGGGTATTTCATCCCACTTTTTTTGGCACTGGCTGATCCTGTTGTTTTGCTGTGGTTTTTGAGATGACCCTGTTCTAGCTAAGCTGTAACGGGGCTGCGCTAGGGAGCCTGGGAGACTGCAAATGGGAACTTAAACAGCTCAGATAGGCTAATGTGTATTGAAGGAAGAACAGCCAACCGATAGTAATTATCTTGAAATAGCAATTAAGTTGTCTTGGTTCACTGTTGTGGGCCAGTGCTTTTTCAGATGTCAGAACAGGAGCTGGGCAGCCACAACCTCAGGTTGTGTCACTGTGATCATTTTTCCTCCCTTTGTGCTGTCAACTTCCATTTCAGGCTGTGTCATGTTCAAGCAGGCAGGATGCCTCATGAAAATCCTTACCCACGTGCCTCATTAGCCTCCTTTTACAGCTTGTGATTTTTTTTTTTTGAATGCATCTTCTTAATACACCCCATAGCACAAGACATCATCTGGTCACTTGGCCATCTTTCTCTGATGCTTTCCTAGGCAATCTACTGCCTTAAAGTGCTCTGGGCTTCACCTGCATTGCTGGACAATATGTTTAGCTCTTTACCTGTTTGGTTCCCTATCACAGGTGATATTTTTAAGAGGTCCAACTTAACACTTCATCTTCTGCTGTGAGTGGTGAAGCCCTCCGCAGGGTGAGCAGAGGACGAACGTAGGCACTGAAGTAGCATCCTTGAGGACACTGTGCTTGCCCTGACTAACCTTACAGTAGGGAATGTGCTTGTGGTTGCTTCACCCCTTGTAGCTATGAATGCTTCTCTTTTTAAAACAAATACAAGCTTTGCCTGCATTGGAGAATGTGCACCAATTACAGCTAATGGTGGGCAATTAGTTTGAATCCAGCAGAAGCTCTGCTGTCACAAATTGCAGCTTAACTTCTTCTTCCCTCGTTCTGCTGTCGGCAGCTGTAATTGGGTCCAAAGCCGCGGCACAGAGGCGACCACCGTTCCCCGCATCCCGCTCGGCAAAGCCCCCGTGCCGCTGTCCAACGCACCGTAAAGCAGCTGCTGGCCGCCGAGCCCAGTCAGGGCTGGGACTGCATGTTGCACTGACCAGACGTACCCAGTGTGAATTGGTTTTATGACAACCCGAGAAGCAGGAGGGAGAGGATGGAGCATCTGGTCCAGTGTTTTTTATTTGTTCTTTCCATTGTGTGAGATGGCACTGACAAAGAGGAGAGGGTGCCTGCCTCGTTTGCTGCTGTGCTTCTGTGTAATTAGAGCCCATCCTGGTTCTGAAAAGTTTATGGTTTTATATAGGTTAAGTGGGAGAGTTGTACAAATTGTTTCCATTTTTCCTGATGAGGGAATCATGAGACAGAGCAGTGTTTGACCTGCCCACGTCACATTGCTGACATTTGGCACAGCTGAGTATTTTGAGTGCAGATTTCTTGAATGTCAGGCGGGTGCCCTATAAACACAGGTTGCCTTTTGTTGTTTGCTGGGCACAACTATAGGGGAGAAGCAATAAAGCAGCTCTGTAGGCAGGGCACTGAGGAATGCTTGCTCAATTTACATATGAAAACATTTATCCTAATACTCGGAGCTTACATAGCTACCAGTGAGGGGTTTCCATGGGCCTAAAGTCTGGCAGAAAGAGGGTCACACCACCGTCTTCAAATGAACTGCTTTAGTTTTAATTAAGTCCACTACCTCCTGGGAAGTTGCAAGCTCCCAAATTTCTTAATTACCTACTGTGCAGCTGAAGCTCAATTGTAATTTAGGGCTTGGAGATTTTTTTTTTCCCTTTCCTTTTTAATTGTAAACAGCAGCAGAGAAGGAGCATGTACTGCAGTAGATGCACTGGCAGTGATAGATGAGCCAGTGCAGAGAGACAGAAATAAAATGGCAGATTGGCTGTGGTTTTTAGCTGTCTAGGAACGAAGCAGAAGAGCGCTGCCCGCACACCATCTGGATGAGACAGCAAGAGGTGGTGAGCTTCACGTGAGCGCAGGAAGAGGAGGGTGCTTTTCACTTGTCGGAGATCAGAACTGACACTTTGATATGTTCAGGGTGCCATCTACCCTGTCTAAATATTTATTTCTTGTGCTGTGCTCAGTCTAATGCAATCAGACTACAGTGTGGAGGGCTGCCATATCTTTTTAGCTCTGAATTTGTCTTGCAGTAACAGGCTCTACTGCCCCCAAACTACACATGCATACTGCAAGCGATGAGAAAAGTTGGAGCACCAGCTCGTATTATAGCACCTTGCACGTTCCCTCTCTTCTTATCGATTAGATCTGACAGAGCTTGCTGTATGGACTACCTTAGGGTTTGTTGTGCAGAGCTAGAGAGACACTAACCAAGTTACATGCAGGCTTGATTCCCTTTATTAGGAGGAAGATAAATTAGCTAGTATTTTCTTCTGAAATATAAAAAATGTAAATTGACCTCTACTGATTTTTAACTTGTTTTAATATTGCCACTGAAAATTGAATGATAATGCACTCTGCATGTTTTCTGTATATTCCCGCTAGTTGAAGAACAGTGTGCTGTGACAAAAGCAGTCCAAGCAATCTCTCTGCTAAACAGAAACATGCTCAATTTGAGCATGCTAACCCTCAGTTAAGTTATCCATTATACATGCGCTCCTCCATCCATGCACAGGCTTTTTTTTTTAAAGAAATCTCTTTGGCCCTTTGGACCTGGGTGAGATACGGAGTTGGATTTGTTGAGCCTAATGTACCAACTGGTGCCTATTGTCATGGGCCCTACAGTAACTGTTGTCTTGGTCTGCAAAGCGCTCTGTAACAGACTTGTACAGAAATTGTTGCATAAGCACATGTTGAATAAGGAGGGTAAACTGTGTTTTACTTGGAAGAACAGTGCTTATTCTGCTCAGCTGAAGCATAATTGTGGTAGGTTTGGTCCTTTGTTCTTCCAGGCTTTTTTTTTAAAGTAGGATAGTTAACTTGAACTTACCATCCTGCTGTATTTGTAGTCCAGACTGAAACTGTTTCAAATAAATAGCATGGAGAACAATTTTTCAAGCTTCTCGATGTGGAAGAGGTAAATCATCGACGAATGTTTTTGTAGTGCTGTGTCGTTACTGCAGCATGTGGAGGGGAGAAGTTGAAATACAGCTACAGAGCGGCTTGACCCTGTGCAAGAAGTGCACTGTTAAAACAAGCCCTTTCCCCGCTCCCCACAGCTGATGTTGGTAGTTGCAGGGATTTGGAGCATCCCTGGGCAAATCTTGGTTTTGGGTGTGGAGACACTCAAAAGGCTAAAACAAGCTTCTGCTGCCTATTAGATGCTATAGGGTGGCCCGGATACTTGGTGAGTGCTAGTAAATGTGATGCTGGACGCGTAGGAGACCTTGAGTGATGGGGGAGGCCAGGCGAGATGTCTGTGAGTATGTAAAATGTCCTCAGGTGTTGATATCTGGGTATCACCTGAACTTTCCAAGCCAGGTTGTCACTGTGTCCTCACCGAACTGCCTGGTTGTACCCACATGCCCTGGGCGGATGGAGGAGCCCCAGGGGATCCCTGCCCAAGGTCTCTGTGAAGGAGTGGTTGTACAGTGCTTTCCCCTCGGCTTTGTTTTCCTGTATGCCAGCTGTAAATGCCAAGGGACAGATGGAGCTTTCTGCACGCAGGCGTGTGCCTACCAAACGGCTTGCTGCTGCTGGTGCCCCGTGACCAGGATCCAGCCCCACTTTGCCATCCTGAGCATGGCCATGTGGCAGGACTTCTGTGTTTTCCTCTCTCCCCCTGGAGCAGGGCTGGGCTCTACTGTGAAAGCTCAGAAATTACACTGAAACTGGGAAAGTATTCTGACTTTTTTTTAAAAAGTAAAATTTACCTCAGTTTGGTTTTATAACCCATCCTTATGATCTGTTGCAGGCATTTGATTTAATAAATTTAAAGAAACAATGATAGGGAAGAGATACTCTCCTATTTTATAAGAGAATTACAAGAGTAATCCCTGGAAAAATTTGTTTGCACAAGCGCATGTATAAATAAATTTTCATGATCGCGTATAACTTGTATATGACTAGATATGTTCATTGTGGGATTTATAGTATTTAGTTATTAACTGTGTTGAACATCCTTTAAGTTGTGCTTACAACTTAATGCTGGGTAAGTAAATATGCTTATGATTTAAAGACACCATCAGATGAGTGAGAACTGGTGAACTCAGTGGAGGGGAGAGGGGATGTTGGCTGTGAACTTGGTCTGTATTTTGTTAAGGTGGATATGTTCATGAGTGGTGATAGATGAGGGGCACCGGGTAAAGGATTGTCCCTCTTCAGCACTGTTGTCTTACAGGCAACCATTCTCAGGAAACTTTTTTTAAGATGGTGTAGGGTTTTTTCATTTTCAGTATTGGAGAATAACCTCTTGAAAATAGCAACGTAGAGGTTGGCGCCCACCATCAGGTAGGGGTAGGTTCCTGGAGGGGCTCAGACCCAGAGGCTCATCTGCTGCAGCACAGCAGGGAGGCAGGCTTGACAAGCTCTGAGGGTACCTTGCTTCCTCATCCTCTCATGAGAATGAGGGTGAGAGAGAGCAGAAGCAATGGTAGTGCTTAATTAAAAGATATACTGTTGTCCCCTGTGTACATTTGCCACTGTGTATAATGTAATTAGCAGTACTTTAAAGATGCGTGGAAAAATACCTGCTCCTTTGGGGACTTGGTAAGCAGCTAAAGGACTTTGTGTACAATGCCACCTCCTTTATTTTTATGAAGTAGCTAAATGGAAAATAGGTGTTGAAGCAGAGCAGGAAAGCTCATTAGGTTGTATAGCACCGGTCCGTACAAAGCAGGTTTTATTTGTCTGTGGTGGGGTGGGAGGGAAAAGTCTGTATTCTTCTCCCCACAGCAGCTGTCTTGGATGATCTTTTGGCCACGCCAGGTCCCCTGACCGTGGTGGTGAGGCAGATCCTAGAGTCCCCTGGGTGCTAGACTTGTTCCCAAGTGAGTCAGTGCAACTCCCTTGGTCCTGCATCCTACCTCTCTCGTGGTTCTGGAACTGCAGGGCAAGATGCCCTAGCTCTTCCAGTCATCAGGAGATGGTACAGGAAAGTTGCTGGATGCTCTCCCTTGTCTTTAGCAGATAAGCTAAAACAGAGGATCAAAGAGGGAGGATGGGGCCACATGAGAAGGGAGCGAGACTTGTGTGCTGCTGCTGTATGGTCCTTAGGCTCTCACTCTGGTTACAACCTTCAAATGTGTGGGTCAACCAATATACCACTGATAGACAAGGTCTTCTGTACAGTCTTTATGGCTGCAAATTTATTTTATGTATTTTTGAGAAGTTTATGCAACTGTGCAATTGCCTAGGTCTTAGGGAAGCCCTGACCGCCCAGCCAACAAAACTTGCATGCTCTTAGGATTTGTTACTGGAGCCTTTTGTGTAGCTCCTAAAAAAAAGGTGTTCATTTTAATTGCAGGTATTTTACCATTCCAACATCTTTGTATTATCTTTGCTTAGTTTAGCCCTCAGAGGTTGTAATTCTTCACTGTATTTGCATGAGGGGTATTAAAAAAAGTGTTATTCCTAGCTCTGCATGAGATCTTCTTGTTTATGAAATTGTACCAGCTTGAGAGACAATTGCAACAAATAATTGCCAAGAATACTTGCTCTGAAATCTAAACTTAACTTTCTGGTTATTGTTGGCAATATTTTTTACAAACTGAGGTTGACCCTTTAAGGCTGAATATTATGTTCTTGTACTTAGTAATCAGGCTCTGAGACTGTGCAGTACAGTAAGATTTTATTATCATTATACTGGCATTTTAGTTAAAGGAATCGGAGGAGCAAGCTTCTCGTCCTTGGGGGGGGGGGCAGAGAAAGAGTTTGGGAGTCACTTCATCCTTACTGCCCTGCCAGGGAGGTGCCACAGTGAATAAAAAAAAACGTGTCCAGAAAACCCTATCCTTTCTGGCAAAGGAAACTTAAGAAGATGCAGTTCTGTAGCATGAAACCTTCTTTAAGTTATTTCTCAGCTCTGCCTGGTGCTGCTGTGTTGCCCCGGTGGTGCTGGGGATGCCTCGTCCCCTTGCTGTGTGATAGGCGAAATGTGGGCCCTCCTTTGGCAGCGTTTGTGCTGGGCTGCAGGAGTGCTGGTGTGTCGGCATGAAGGATTAATGCTGCTTATTGCGTGGCAAAGTTCCTTTCAGTTTACTTTTCTTCAAAATCTTAATTTCGTATACAAATAGACATTTTTCAGATTTTTATCAAAATCAAAAGTAAATTACTAAAAGCAAGCAAAAGTTTTGGAGGGTTGTTTTAGAAGAAAATTTGTAGGGGTTTTATTGAAAAACATTGATATACTTTTCCTCTTTCATCAAAATATATATCAGGGCTGCAGGGATGGGGTGAGGGATAAGAAATGGAAAGAATAAGAAAGGCTTTCCTTAAACCCACTCCCCTGAGAAACAGAGGACATCACTGAATGATGCTACTAATAGCAGCGTGGGGTCTCACCTATTAAACCCATCTAGTCAGATAAGAAACTAGCATTAGCTGAGAATTTGGGGGCTGAGTCCCTGCTCTTTGCAGAGGTTGGATGTGGAGGGCTGTTTCCTCTGATAGGATAAAAATTGGAAGATAACGGAGGCTTCTGCTGCACGGGCCAGGCACTCGGGTCCTGCCCTGTATGCTCGGAAGATCAGCAAATGGCCAAATAATGCCGCACTGTGCTCTTTCATGGGTTTCTGGCAGGAAATCAGCATCTCGAAGAGTTCATGGCTTTAATCTCGATAGCATTCTGTTATCGTTTCCCCCAATGGCTGGTGTGTGCTTTTATTTTTAGATAATGGGTGCTGGTGGGGCTATTTTTCCCACCACTCCCTTCCCTCAGGAAGACCTTTCAGCTTGTCAAAACTACCGTTAAAACCAAGGTTGACTATTTCCCACAAAAGAGAATTTGCCCTGAGCTGTTATTGGTGAGCGAAGCTGCCATTAGAAATGCAGGATTTTAGGAAGGATGCTGAAGAAAGTCAAAGAGATAGGGAAAAATATTGACTGCCAGAGATGGTCGAGTTGCTTTGCTGTGTGCTAGGGAATCTGGCTCCTACAAAAGGTGGTGTTTTCTGGTCCTGCCATCACAGGAGCAGAGCTGACGTCGTCATTTCATGGTCAAAAAAGCTCCTGACTGCTTGAGGAAAGGTTTGGATGCTGTGGTGATAAAGGTTTCTGTAACTTTAAACAACCATGGAGCAGAATGGCTGCTTTTTTACTTTAAATTTATTTCCAAGATACCTCATGTGAGTTCTTTTTTTAACTGTGTAAAATTATTGTGTAAGCTGCTGCTTTGTCATCCCAAAGCATCGGGTCTAATATTCAGATGCCAAGTATCTGCAGAGTCCCCTAACTCCAGCTGGAGTTTTATTTCCTCTTAAAATCAATGTTGTCATGTTTTGCATTCCTAAAACCCAAACTACAGGAACTGTGTGATTTATGAGAATTTCAGCTTTGATAAAAAGAAAATCAGAGAGAAACAGGAAAATATAAACGTTAAATGTATAAAACAAGCCAAGGAAAACTCTGACTTTTTTTTTTAATATATGTATGTGTGCATGTATGCATAACATAAATGATTCTGAGGGAGTCCATTCTGTGATTTTTTTTTTTTTTTTTGGATGCTGATGTGGTCAAATTAAAAGCATAACAAGGTCACATAAAATGCAATGCAACTATTCACTGAAAAAGGTGACTTCACATTAGAAAATATGTTCTCTTGTCTGTCTACAGATATTTCAGAGTACAGTTCCAGGACAGAAAAAACTCTGGCTTTTTTTTTTTTAATATATGTGTGTGTGCATGTGTGCATAACATGAATGATTCTGAGGGAGTCCATTCTGTGGTATTTTTTTTTTTTTTGGATGCTGATGTGGTCAAATTAAAAGCATAACAAGGTCACATAAAATGCAATGCAACTATTCACTGAAAAAGATGACTTCACATTAGAAAATATGTTCTCTTGTCTGTCTACGGATATTTCAGAGTACAGTTCCAGGACAGAAGTTCTCTTCCTCTCACAAATAAAACGTAGAGATGCAGCGGGATGTCCTTAAAAACAGTTCCTTTGTGAAGAATAACTAACTGAATTTACTGCAGAAAAAGCATTACTTACTGTCAGAAATATGGCAGATCTCTAGATGCGTGCTTTGGGTTACTGAGGTAATTGAGAAAATGAAAGGCTGCTCCTGTTTGGTATGAAATGCCTGCTCGTGCATTGGGCTGGGTGCCTGGTGCAGCCTTCTTGGGAGTCACCGGGAAGGGATGGTGCGGGGGGTCCTGTGGGGCTGGACTCTCAATGCACGTTTTCTTCTGTTTTGTTTTCACTTGAGTTGTTCTGTTTGGAACTGGAGGATCAGTTAACAAGTAATTTATTAACTGAACGGTTTTCTCCACTTTTAAAAGCTAGCTCTATGCCTGTGCACGTCCAGCTCCTGCCAGCTCCAAGGCATTTATACATCTTTAAACATGTGAGTAGCTCCCAGAAATCAAGGGCATTGCTCACGTGCTTTGAGTGTTTACGGGACTGAGACCTTAAAGAAAACCTAGTTTAAATAAGAAACAAGTGTCTGAGGCTGCTACTTCTTGTGTGAGCAATCCTGTTATATTCATATAAAGCTCCTACTCAATATTATTGCAGGATGAGGCTCTAAAAAGAGGGAGAAAATAGTCAGACTGGTGTGCTCAAAAGTAGCATTTGATTTGGGGTGACTCCCATCTGTGAGCTCCCCTGAGCATACTATCAACTAATTCTTCAGCCTCTTGTAGTGTCTAACATCCTAAGGACTGTGAGTCAGTAACCATTCCTGGAAACGGTGCCTAAAAGAAAAAGGAGATCAGAAAGATAAAGAAAGAAAGAAATGCCAGGAAGAAAGAGAACAAAGGCTAGCAGGAGTAAATAGTTTTAGACAGAGATTGAAGTAAGTGATGGACAGTTTTCCCTACTTTTATACAAGCTCTTCATCAGTGTAATAACGCGACTGGTGTGGCATGGCCTTTAGCTGGAGCAGGCTGGCAGGGAGCCACTGAATCTCACTTGTTTTTGCTTTGACAGTGCAATGTCAAAGGACGTGGTGGCTCATCGCTGTAAATCTCAGTGCTATTTATCCTGCACCACCATGCGCGGGTCTTCAGGCAGAAATCGTCTTTCATAAGAAGTTTTTTTATATACTGACCAATAATCCATAGGGGCTGAACACGCTCTCTTCCATCTCTAGTCAACATCAAAAGAAGGTCCCAGTGTGATGAATAGGGATTTTTCCTTCTACCGCTATGGTTAGGAGTGTAGCGATGGGAAAGCAGAGCACAGTTCAAAGATCTGCGTTACTGAAATTGCCTTGTAATGCTTTATTCATATCTTTGATACTGCCTGACAGAAAGCAAATTTATTCGTTCTGTTGCCTGGCTGTGATAGAGAGTGTAAGTCCTAGAGTAAGTAAGATAAGTAGTTCGCAGAGATGCTGTTAAAGGCTTTACCTGTACTCTTTGGGCTGCAGAATGAAGAGGGGCCCTTTGGAGGTCACCAAACTGAAGCTCCTGCTCCAAGGGAGCCCCCAGCACTAGAGTGCATTACTTATGCTGGTTCAAGGAGCATCACTGCATCCTGGGACGGGATCTTTCTTCCCGTTGGGAAGATAGATGTGGGCTGCTGGTTGCCTCCTTTCCACCAGCACAGGGAGCTCCACAGACAGCTTGGTTTCCCTGCTAGCCTTCTGACTCTTCCCTGCAGGGCCACTGCTCCGCTGGTCACTACTACATGGTGTTAGTCTGTATCCCCAGGCAGAAATTGACCCTTTTCCTTATCAGACCCCACTAGGTTTCTGATGGGCTCCATCCTCAGGCTTATCAGGGTCCCTCCAGTGTTGGATTCTTGCTGTTTCTTAGGTTGTCACCTCCTGTGGTGTCACGTCACCTGCAGATTTGCAGAGGACGTGCTCAGTGTCGGCACACACGTTGCTGATGATGGCCCTGATATTGACCCAATTTCGTCCTTGTCCTTCACTGCTTGGAGATGGATGCCAGAAGGATGGGCTGCCAGGAGACTCACCCAGCGCTCCCCATGCCCTCCCTTCCCTAAGGGTGGGGGCAACATCAGCCCTTCCCCAGATGTCAGTTTTTCACAGACGATTTTTCGAGTTTTCCGTTTTACGGATTTGGATTTTGTCTTTCAATTTTTTTTGTTGGGTAAGTGATGTGACACACAGAGGATATATTACAAGCTGTAAGGTTTTATGGTATATCAGGAATGGAAGCAAGCAGATCTAGCTGTGGGCAGCAAGTGTTAAAAATGAAGCAAGTTTAGAGAGGATTATTTCTGCCTTTTCATTTGGAGAAATAATCTCCATTTAAAAGTTAGTTACTAATATGCCTCATGACTATACATTCATCTTTACCCCTAATAATGGATTTTATCATTAATACGCATGAATTTTCACTTATGTTATAATCCAATCAGCAGCAAATCTCCCTCTTTAAGTGCAAGGTATTCAGCAGAACAGGGACTCCCGGAAACTTTGCTCTTGAGTAAGATAGCTCAAACGTAGTGAAGCGAGTTTAATTTTCCTGATACTATCTGATACAGCAGAAGTCGCCTTTTGCTGTGTAATTTGTGTTTTCATATGTACAGCTTGGATGTGTGGAACGGAGTATTTGAATACCCTGTGCAAACTCAGAGGCCGAGGTGAGGAAACTCCGAGGTCAGGGAGTTGTTGGGTATGGGGAAAAGGTACCAATGGAGGAGCAATGGGTAACAGGGCTTTCTGGGGACAAAAAACAGACCACGGTTGAGCCAGAGACTTCTGGACAGGAGAGTGCTCTCTTGCCCTTGATTTGGCTTATCTTGCAGTTGCAGATGTATCCTTGGACTATCTGTATGCTCATTGTGAGCTGCTCTTGAACCTCAGGGTCTTTCACAAGCACTACTCGAAAATCCTGCTTGCTTGGGTGGCACAAAAAAGGTACGGAAGCAGCGTTCCTGGTGCGGCCCAGCCAGCACCACCCGCACAGGCTCAGCGGAGCTCCTCTTCTCTCCAGCTGGCAGGGGCAGGCCTGGGAGAGGTGGTGGTTTGTAAACCTGTAGGGATCGTAAACCTGTAGGGTCGAGTCCTTGGCTGGATGAGGAGGTTTCAGTGTGAACAGAGATTTTGGTGCGTCTTCTTCCTCTCAATTCAGTATCCAGGAAATAAGGTTTTGTGGTGTTTTGTTTTTTCCTAGTGTTGATGTGTCATAGACATTGAGTTTTTTAATTAAGTTTCTGGTTTCACTATGACTTTTTCCCAGTAGAAACCACGACTCAGTCTGGGTTTGCCAACCTTCTTTTACTTATGCTCAACTGAGTTTGGTTCTTTTTTAATAACAAATGCGAAATGATAGTAAAGCTCACTTCTCCAGTTTTGGGGTGGTAGTTTTTCCCTTGATGCAGTGCTGTTTCTCCCCACTGTTGTAGTTTTCAGCAAGTTATTAAAATACACTCAGGATTGACACAACAGCCTGAAACAACTGCTTTTCTTTTTCCTCTGTCATCTGCCACTGGCATTTCTGATGTTTGAATCTTGAAGTGCAGCTGGCAGAATAGACCAAGCTGGTGTGCCCACCCAGTTGGGAAGCTGAGGAAAACCCTGGGAGCAGAGCCCAGCCCAAGTGATGAAAGGGTCTTACTGTTCCAGCAGTTCAAACATAGCATGCACTCAGGATCAATGCAATGCTTCACAGTCTCAACTGTGGTTCTTTAAGTGGTGATAGAGGAGAAGAGTGAACGCCACTCAAAGAAATATTCCCTTTTATTAGGACCTGACCTGCCCGTCCCTGAATTAAACCAAAGGGGACCTATGCAGAGGCAGGTTATAAAGCTTATTCCCTTCCTGCTTTGCCCATTGGGCGCAGAAACATTGCCGGCACGGGGCAGATGTAGTAGCAAACCCACTAGCCCATGATGAAGTGTAGGAGGTCACAATATCCCGAAATGTGGCAGTTTGGTGTACCTTAAAACTCTGGGTTGGAAGTGGAAGGGAAGAGCACAGTGCTTTGCTTTCAGTCCGTCTAGTGCGTAGCACGCAAGGGGAACCCTCCACCACCGCTGCTTTGTTAATGGCTTTGCATCTCATTCAAGGGCAGGTGCAGGTGGGCTATCCATCACTGCCACCCTTCATTACACCTCTCTGGCCGGCAGCGTGCTTGCCATGGTCGCTGCCTCTCCCACCGCCGCAGTTTAATTGGCCCCTCAGAGCTACTTACGGGGACCCTGGCAGACCAGCAAGATTTGAGTGCTGATTTTGCCGTTTCTTTTTCTTGTTATTCCTTGGGCAAAGGCTAACATTTAGGTCTCTGTTCTCCCCAGTTTTTATGCCTTCTTCTGCTGAGCTAGCAATTGAAGGTCATTTTATTTTTATTTATATCTATGGCCTTGGCTTTATCAAATTGCTCTCCATTGTCACCGACTAATGACTTGGGTAGAAGTGTTGTTGCTCAGATCTTACAGGAGCCTAACACAGTATTAGCTGCACAGGATGAATATCGGGATGTCCCATTTACTACTTGCGTACAGGGTGTGCTTTAAAGCCTCTGATGCCTAAAGAGTGCAACCAGAGTCAAAGCTGGTACCGGACCCTGCTTGTAAGTACCCGATTCACAGGCTCTGTGATTCGTGCAGTGTATACGTGCTAGGACATAAATGAGAAAACATTGTGAGCCCAAAATGAGAATAATTTCTGTGTCCAGCTATACAGAAAGCTAATCGAAGAGGTGCTCTGGGGAACTTGTCCTAGCAAAAGTCTTCCTGCAGCTCCTGTTGAGGGTCCTGTGCCTGGAGGAGTGTGGGGGTTGAAGGTCTCTGTTTGTACAGAATAACTCAGATTATCTTGGGAACGAAAAAGAAAACTAAATTCCTCACTAAATCATGAAAGCCTAAAGGCATGCACTGAAATGTTCATAGTGCCAGAGGAGCTTGGGGCAGAGATGAGAACTGGGGGTTTACCAGGTCGCGTAATGCAATGCTCCTTTTAAATTGCTTTTGCCATGCTGATGCCTTTTAGTTTGTAGCGTTCAATTGAGTCCTTAAACGTGCCTTATGGTGAGGGACCGTGACTTGCAAATAGGCAAGCTGGGCTGATGTCAGATGGGCTCGTGCTATTTTACACAATGGGATCAAAATTGCGCACAGTGAGAGCATTTAGAAGGTAAAAATAAACCCCCTGAATATTTGGATAAACCTGTAGCTGTTCAAAATGTTGATGGCTTGATTATTTGCCTTTATCTAGTTAAATGCTGTTTTCTTAATCTTTTGCTACCAAATGACTGATCTCCAAGAAATTTACAGTAAAAAATTACATATTTAATTTGGAAGAAGTCTTGCAGGGAAGAATGTATTTTTGCTGGTTTGCACAATAAAAGGGCAAACCACTTTTCTTTCCTGCCTGATTTTTTTTTTTTTTTTGAACTGGAAAAGGCTGCTTTCAAAGACAGAAAATTGTCATTTTGCCATGAAAGGCAGTTTTTGCTGACACAATTGATAGTTTAGCTCAGCTTTGATTTCCTATTCTAAATATGTTGTAAGATTATAGGGTACATCCCAAGAAATATTCAGCGTTTTTTTTTCTTTTGAATTGCTTAAAAATTAAGGGAATGATTATGAAGATGGCATAAGTCTATGCAAGTTATGTGGTGTGTTGTTTTTTTTTCCCTCTCCTTGACATTCATTGTATGCAGTCTTGGGATGATATTTTATTACAGGACATTGATTCCAAGAAGATATTCTAAGTACATTAGGAATGAATTGAAAAATAAATGTAAGACCAGAGTCTCAACATGTGTAAATCGGTGTCACTCCACTGACGTCAGTAAAGCTGTGCCAGTTTATCCCAGCTGGAGATATGCCCTGTGGTTATTTTTTGCATTTGTCCATAGGTCAAAGCTGGTTTTGCCACTGTAGGTAAAATTTGTACGTATCTGAGGAAAAAAAGAGGGGCTCAGTAATTTAAAATTGTAAGGGAGCTCAGAAAGCAATTTCAGTACTTGCCTCTCCAATGTAGGCAGAGACAAGGGCTACATTAAGGAATAGCTGCTTCTTCCTTTTGCTCTATGCGTCTCTGAACTAATAATGATTGTTCATAAGAAACCAAGATATCATCTAATGAATTGAATTACTGAGTATTTCCTCAGTGGTTTCCCAGCAATATAGAAGTTCTACCTAGCCATGGAAAAAGTGACCCACTTCTCATTCAACTGCCCATCTGCTGGGGAGAGGGGATTGCTTTGGGACTGTACCTCTCCTGCTGTACCCAGGCTTGTGTGTGCAAAAGTAGTGGCCAAGTCAAGCCTTTTTGAATGATTAAACACCCACCCCCCATCTCTTCTGGAAGTGGTACTGTTCATTCCCTGCCTTGTGAACCGAGTGCCTCTGATTTGTCTTGCCTGATGTGGTCCTTTTCTTTGGCTCCTGCTGCTGTTCCCTGTCTCCCCGGTTAGCCCTTCCCCATGCGACTGGAGTGCTCCTGGTTTCACACCCCGGCAGCCCTCAAGGACAGAGCCCATCTCCAGCAAGGAGTGGGGCAAGCATGGTAATCTCCATAATTTCTTTCAAATTGTGGTACATCTTTCCAGTGGGCATAGGTTGTGCTGCACAGTATGGCCAGAACTAGTTTTTTGTTTGTGGTTTTTTTTTTTTTTTTTTTCAAATTGACAGTGTGTTGCTGATGTGGCAATGACCTCTCTGGTCTCACTCCTCCCCAGTTTTAAGGACCTGTGCCAGAAAATGGATGTGGTGCTAATTATTTTTTTTTCAGGTTTTCAATGAGTAAGTCATAAGAATTATTTTTACAGGCGCAAAACATTTTTTTCCTAAGTCTCTTTTGTGCAAATGATGAATCTGTTTTGGTATTTCCACCATCGCCCTTTCAAAGGAAGAAAAAAAAGGCATGCATCCAACAAGGGAAGTGGGAGCCCGAGTGATGCGATTTGATTCACTCTTATAACAGGAAAACTAGGGCAGGCGTAGAGTCGAGGTACTGCCCCATCTGAAATACCTCTATCACTGTGGCATTAAATTAACCTTGAGGTTTGACAGGTTCATTACATGCAGCTGTTTACATCAGCTTTTTATGAAAGAATTTTTATTCGGGGAAATCCATAGCTGTACTATTTCTACAGGCAAGCAACCCCTCGTGGTTAGGGTTTGGTTTCTTTTGCCTACTTATTGATGGCAAATGCTTGCAAAATGTGATGCAGATCGAAAAGACCAAAAATATGGCTTTTGTGTGTATGGAGTCACTATTGCAAATGTCATGTTTGCATATTTTTGAAATTAAAAATCAATACACCATTATGTATCAAGAAAGAATATTTCACAGCATCTGTTGTAAAAATGTTATGGATTTCTTCATTAGCAGCTTGCTTAGAATAGAGTTGAATGCGAAGGAGCGGGGCTCTCGGCAGGCGGACGGAGCGGCTCGGGGCTGTGCTGGTGCTTACAGGTCAGCATGCTGCCGAGGCCGGGGTTTGGAAAGTGCCTCACTCCGCTTTTGGGAAATTAGTCACGCTTCGAGTTGGTGCCTTGTGTATTTCTTTTGTAAGGCCAAATCTGAACTGCTTATTCTTGTTGTACAGTACGTGTCAGGTAGAGGATTAATTTTTTTTCTTGTAAGTAGCTATTGATGCACATCTTCCAGGACAAAGCTAGAGGGGGATGAATCTTAAATCCATTAAAAAAAAAAGTAGTGCAGACTGGGAATTAAAATGATAAAACTTTAAAATCTCTTCCTTTTTTTCTGGTCTTTGTTTAACCAGTCAAGACAACTTAGTCATGACAACCTGTTTTGCTTTCACAGAGTTTCCCTGTCTGTCACTGCATAGACATGGTTTGAATCTGAATCCTACCCACAGCTGTTCAGTGTGTATGGATGCATGGGCATGCTTTTTATTAAGGCCATACACAAACAGCCCTTTAAGCGAAAGAAAACCAGAAATAAGTGCTTACTGGGGAATGAATTATTCTTGAGTCAAAGTCAGTGTTAATGTATTGAAGTAAGAATTTCCTTATTGTTGCAAGAATAATTTGTTTTGGTGGGTAGCACATAAGATTTATGATATGATTCACCAATTAATTTCTTTGATTTTAAGAACACAAATTTTGTAAATGATGTGCCAGTAAGTACAGAATGCACTAGCCCTAGGTTTCCTCTTGAATGAATGCATATATGACTAAATCACTGTCTGGGATATAAGCAAACCATTCTCTTCATTAGTCATAAAGTCTCCTTATGGGCCACCAGTTCCAAGTGATCTCATTTTTGTTCACTTCTTTGAAGTTTCTGGAGTGAGTCAATACATAAAGATATCTGTAGGCTACGTGTTCGATTAAGTAAGCTGTTGGGTGGATAAGTCTGTAGCACAGGCTCTGTTAGAACTGATCTGGGCTTGTAGTCTGACCTATCTTTCTTTCCAACCACTACATATCTTATCGACCTTTACCAACTTTATGAACTTTTCCAGGACCAATCACCCTCTTTTTATGTCTGTAGGAGTCCTTTCTGGAGACACTCTGTGACCTGTTAAATGAGAGAAAAGCCATTAAATAAAATGTTTGAGTAGCATTTTGTGCAACAGCCAGCCTTGCAGGTTGCTTTTCTAGTGTTGCAGTAAGCTCTAGGAGAGCTCCAAGGCCCCCGTGTGAGAGCTCAGAGCTGCTGATGAGTGAGGTGGGGGGAAGAGCAAAAGGAACCATGAGTTTTGCTCAGACTTGCCCTTGCCTAGTTAGTTGTAGTATTAGAGTAGTTTGACATGGTTTGAGACTGCAGAAGTGCTGGATGAAAGCGTAGTTCCTTCCTAAAGATCTGAAGCCGGCAATTAACTCCATAATTTCTGAAGAAATGGTGGCCTAAAAAGTAGGGTGAGGTATATTCAGGTGACCAACTGCCTCATAAGCACTATTGCGCTGGTAGGTTTTTGTGTCTTTTATTTCTAAAATTATTTGATGAGCCCTGTAAAAAAACATAAGACTTAGAGCAGTTCATGTTCTTCAGAGATGTGTCACCTCGGCCCTGTTTGTTAGATTTGACCACTGCTTTTCTCCATGGTCTGGAGATAGGCCAGTAGGCCAAAGGAGTGGGAGCATCTAGACTGTCCTTTGGAGTCTGTGATGACAGTGAAGCCACAGCTTTAGTCTGTACCATAATCATTATACCTTCTCAGGGGGGCAAGAAAAGTGGAGATAAGTGATTATATACCTGTCGTAAATCGTATGCTTCCTTATCAAGCAGTTTCAACCAGTAAATCCCTAAGCTCAGCTGTCATTGACTTATTCTGTCTGTGCAACTTTGTGCTTCTGGAAGATTAAAAAGTGTATTTTAAAAAACAAACAAAAAACCCACCAAAAACCAAGCATGTGAATGTTCTACCAGTTTTTTAAATATACGTTGTCAAAGAAGCTAAGTGGAAAAGGTGAATTACTGCTCTTCTGCTAGAAGAAAATAAAAAGCATCGTCATGCGAATGGTTTTGTCAACACAGAACACTCTGTAAAGTAAGAGTTTGGTAAAATGCAAATGACCGTTACTCAAAATGCTGCTGGGAAGATACAGTAACTTGTGTGTTTGGGTAGGTGATTGCAGAGTAAAGATCTATTGTCCACTAAGTCGTGTGGCAATAAAGATAGGCAGATCAATGTGGGTCAGCAGAGAAGATAAGACAGGCTATATAATGACGAGCCACCATTTGAAGGAATATATAAATCTGTAAGAGCCTTTGCAACAGATGACGTGACAACTTACAGCACAAGTGTTTTACACACAACACCAGAGCAAATCTTTTTTTTATTAACTGAGTTGAACTTTAAAATTATGTTATGACCAAAAATCAATAAAGAGAAACTGATTTAAGTTCATCCAAGTGTGAAGGGGTTTATTACCAGTGCTACATCACTCTAATGATGTACTCTTAAAAATTTGTTTTTGTGATATATTACATCTATTATTGCTAAAAGGATAAAACTGCAAAGCAACAGTGGACATTAATAAATCAATTTAAAGAAAAATGGGCGGGTAGCCAGGGGAAAACCAAATCCAATTTGCAGTTTTTAAACATTGTGCAATTGTAATATACGCAAATGGCAACGCCAACAAGGCCGTGGGTTTTCAGTTGCTAATGGGATTCTCTCCTGGTGCTTGTTTGGTTTGTTTGGCATGGGATAATCCTCCTCGGTACCTGTGCTGTGACAGTACACCGATAAGTAATATTTCTAAAGCTAATTTTCTCACTTAACCTTCTAGATAGATGCACACTATAAAAACAGCCCATAGGGCTTTGTTGATCGGGTTACATGAAGCATTTCTTGAAGTTGTTAAAACACAAAACATCTGTCTTCATGTCTCTGTTTCTTTCTAAATTTATTGTCCTGGTTGTCGAGCGTGTGCCATGCGGAGAGGCGCTGAATTGGTGCTGTCTTTCTGATATTAATACAAGAATTAAAGTAACAGCCTATGCTGGTCTGCCTTTGAACTTTAGGCAAAAGTTTCCAAAAATGTTCCAACAAACTTGCTTGTTCTTTTCACCTAGCTGTAACCCAAAGAAATTTAGCAGTGGCGTGTATTTTTTGCAAAGCGAACTTTGAATTTTTGCTGGGAAGCATTCATTGCCACGTCTGCTAATGCTGTCTGCCTGCAGACCGTGTTCTTCACAGAGAATTGCACGAGATCCCTCTTTGGCTGTGACCTTTCTTATTCTAATGGCATCTGACAGTGAAAAATGCTAGGATTTTCAAAGGAGCCTGGGATTTTAATTGGACATCCACCTCTTTAAAGCTCTTCTAGCAAGCCAGGCTTATTTATTTTTATTAATATGCTCACGACTCTGGGAGAGGGTGCTACAGCTGAAACCAACCTGTGTACATAACTACAAAGAATTTGCAAAATGCAGAGATTAAAATAAGGCAGTGGTGAATAAATACACGTTTGTCAGCCCCACTCTAGAAACTCTTCAATCTACGTTAAGTCCAGGGGCTGCTTCATTAGGGTGCCATTGTACATGGAGAAGCGATGCTCTGGTAATGGCAGTGTCAAGCTCCTTGTTGATTATTTCCTAACAATTACCATACCAAATGTGCTCTGGGATGGGTGGAGGGAGGTTTGTGCTTTGAAGTGTCAGGGTTTGCCCTTCAAGTGTTCAGCATCACCTTGAGAGGAGATACTTCGTGCCGAGGTGCACTATTAGGTGCACCTTCGTTCGGTGGGTCTGGCTTGTTCTCTTGTGGACGTGCTGACCTCATAGAATCTGCAAGGATGAAAAGTTGTGAAAATATATTTGCTGTTTATATTTGCCATTTTTTAATGCACAGACTGCAGAGGTTTGGAGAAAGAGAGTGTTGAGGATGGGTGTCCTTGTATTTGTTATTTGCTGCGTGCTGGGCAATATTGTGAGAGGACTCAATGAAATTAAACTGTTAGGAGAGGATTTTATTTTCAATAGGGGCTACAGTTGCATGTAGTGCTTGAGGAATGCATATTCAAATTAGTTTCCGTAGTGTCCTCCAAATGCTTCCTATAAGCTTAGGGAAAGCTGAATAAAATGTAGATGCTTTTGGAAGTCGTTTTAAGCACCAAATAGGACTGGGATCTTTGCTTTCTCTTACTTTGCTTTACAAGGTTGAACCCTAAGTAATCTTGAGCTTGTTAGCAGCCACTTTCATTTCTTGTGTCAGTTTTTAATTTCTTATAATTTTGTACGTTACTAATACAAAGTACAGACTTTAGGAGCAGGCAAATTAAAAGGCTTATATACTCAGCAGTTGGATCAAGTGATGAATTTTGGACAGCCAGTGGCTCAGACTACGACAACGTGCAGATCACCTTCAGGAAGCTGGAAGGTAAATGCAAGCCAGCAGTCAACAGAGACATTGCACAGCTATTGCAGAAGGATCGCTACAGTGATACTTGAGCACACATCTTTATTAATATTGAAATGTCAATGGTATTTTTAGCCCGGTGTTTATTACCCCTTTGAGCAGGGTGCCTAAATGAATCCAAATGTCTTGATAGATGTCTTTCCTTGGTGCCTACCCCAGAATAGTTGAGAACCAAACAATAATTACAATCATTTCTATACAGGCAAGAGAATGATAATCTTGAATCTGGCAATTTTCTTCTGTCTTCAGCTATCATGCAAGTCTGTCATTCTTGCAAGTTTTAATTTCTGGCATCTGCTTGGCAGGGGTAAATTAGCTTAATTGCTGTAAGATTTTTCAGAAAGTCTTCCAAGCGTTACTCCAGCAGAAAAATTGTGTTTGCCTCTCCACAAAGAGAAGCAGCAATAGTACGTGTCCCAGAATGTATTACATCCACTTACTAACAATCTCACTGCTAACCTCACAGTTGTAGTACTGGTAAAGCACAGCACTGGAGAGTGGCGACAAAATTATCCAGCAGAAATTTTTTCTGTGAGTAGTGATCTCTGTTATAAAAGTCACAGGATGTGTTTCAATTGATCAAGATGTGATGACGCTGCAGGTGATGTAAATACTCACTCTCTAACTACGTTTTCTATTGAGAGATGTCCAGTGAAGCGTTGGACTGCTGCTTGCTGGCAAGGATGACTGATGAAAGACAAATGTGGATCCCGTCTTTCCCAAACCTTTCGGGTGTTGAAGCCTCTCGGGGACCCACTAGTGAGAACACAGCAAAGAACATACTAAATGTGTCCCCATAGGAAGAGGCAAACACCCACCTATCTACAAGAAATCGCTAAGAAATTTGAAGCAAAATATTAAATAAATTTATGCAGGCCTGGAGCCATCCTTATTGCCACATCAATTCAAAGTACTGACATGGATGGTGGTTTCAAAAAAAAAAAAGGGTGCTGAGTCCCCAGGTCCTTGGCATGATTTCAGGCATAGGGTAATTGAAGGAGTAAAACAAAGGAATGTCGCCACGTGTAAGGTTATTGCTGTGCTGCCACCTCTGCATGCTCTGAGAGGATTTAACAAGACAAAGATGGTAAAACCCGAGCCTAATCTAATTCTTTTTTACACTTTAAAGGAAAAATAGATCTAAAAGAGCAGGAGGAAGTAATTTTATTTAATTTGCAGTTTCTGTTTACCTGTTCTAGTGGCTGAGTTGTTTATCCCCAAGGGATTCATTTGTTACGTTTTTTTTATGATGGAAACCACTTGGTTGCGAGAGTCTATTTAACAAAATATAATAGAAATAAATACTGTGTTGTTCAGTATCATGGACAGGGCTTCAGTATTTTCTCATTTCTCAGAATCTGGAGATTCAGACTCAGAAAAACACAGTTGAGCTGGGGAGAGGAGTACTTTTGATATCTCACCTAAAGCTCAGCCTTCACAGTTCACGTCATTCCCGTGCACCCGTGGTCACGTACTGCATGGGTTTGCAACTGATCGAAACACTTTCATTTTGTGTTTTGTAAATACTGAGATAGAATTTGAACTGGTGTCTTGGAGATGTATTTTAGACATTGGTTGAGGTTTTTCACCTTTGTGTGTAGTTGGAACCATGTTTGTCTTGGGCGTTATTTTTTTAATAAGTCTGTCTTTGCTTAGCATGTGTAGTGCTGTCTGTCTGACTGCATTCACAGCTGTAAGTCATTAGAGAGCAAAATATGCTGTGTCCCTCTCCTGACGAGCAAGATTTTCAACTTCTGAGAGCTGTGCACGAAACCTTTGCCTTTCTCGGTGGAAAAAAGGCAACATTCCTGTTGTCTTGAATGAGGCCACGTTTCGTGCTATCTTTCAAAGACCAAGAGCTTCCAGCAAATGTCAAGTGATTTTGGCTGTATTTGAGAATCTGTTAGATATCTGTTCGGTTTCAGTCCTTATTTCATCAGTCCTTCCTCTATAAGCAGTGCCTCTAAGATTGACGATAAAATGGGAGTATCTAAAATGGTGAGATAATTACCTTGGGTAAGCAAGAAGAGTTGCTCTGCATTATGCAGGACTATTTCTTGATAAAGACGTCTCTTTTCTGTGTTTGTTTCTGCAAGGGTATATTGAGTGAGAATTAGATGGAGCCAGTTTGGCTGGATTTATATTGGCAGGAGATAAATACGGTAGATGAGAAACATGTTTGTCTGGGCCAGAAACCTGGTGTTGCAGAGAACAGTCCAACAATATTCATTGATGTCCAGTTTTCTTGGCATAAATCGATGCAGTTCCTTCTTTCAAGGTACCTTCTACTTCCTGTGGTAATTTAGTGTGTTTGCCTGATGATAGCTCTTTAGTGTTAACAGACCCTGAAGTTCAAAATCATTAGCTGCAATGAACTGAAAACAGAGTCAAGATTTATTTAATCTGTGCTCTGCCAAATTTAGGTGGTAAAAGGTAATGTCAGTCAAAGTCTTGCCACTTGTCAGATTAAAAACCTAGTGGTTCTGGTTGATGGGTCACTTCTGAGAGGATGTGTCCTCTTAGACTTGAGAGATCAGAAAACCTGTAGATGTCATCTCTCTGAGCCATAGAGCTTTCTTCTTTCTCTCTGTTACAAACTCTCGTAAGCCCTTCAAAAGCTCCTCAAGCTTGTGTAGTTAGAAGTGTCTTTATCTGTCATTTTTTTTAAAGCTTAAATACTTCATGGAAACATCAGACTTTCCACAAAACTTTTCAGAAGTAAATGTGCTTTCATAACTTGAATAATGATCTGGGATAGAAGAGACCAGAGTTCTAGTTTCTGGCTTGCCTGATTTGGCAGCTTTTAATGGAGTTTTTCTTCCCTGGGACTACACAGCTTGCCATTTCTGTAAGAAATTCCCGGTAGTCCAACCTGGATGCTTTAAGTGAAATGTTTGGTCTTTGGAGTGTAAAGGTCTTTGTTCAAGTAAATCTGAGCAGCCCTAAACAAAAGCGTCTACAAGTGGGTAGTTATTTTCCCAGCATTTTTGTGCAGTGGTTTATTGATGGATGGAGGAAATAAGAAGTGGTGAGTGTATGGCCCCCTGGGGAGACCTGGGTTGGAAGCAGTGGGCTCAGGACCTCTGATGGGAAGCCCTTTAAGCCCTGACCTCCAGGCTGCCCCGTGCTTTCCAGAGTCCCACAGATGAAATCTATCTGCTGTATTAATGCAAGTGCACAAAAGCTCCATCAGTGGAATGGTTAGAAATGGACCTTTTAAATACCAAATAGCAGCACCTGCTGTTGCTTACTCAGACCCCATCTCTCACATTCAGCCCTCACCCCTCTCCAGTTTTATATCCCAATAAAGCAGCTGCACATCTTACAGTTTCTGGCGGCTGCTGCTGCTTCAGGAGGTTTATGAAGGTCTTTTAAAGAATTTATAGTTGCTGCTTTAATGACCTTTCCCAGTTCATTGTTGATTAACTTCGAGGCTTGCAAACTGGGAGGACGAGAGCCAGCAGTGCGTTTTCTGCCTTGCTGGCACACCGGGCCCGGCATTGCAGGAATCGTTTTGGTGTCTAACACATGATGGCTGTTACCATTTTCCATCTTAATTTTTCTTCCCTCCGTATTGGGCAGGCGATGCCAGTGTGTAATCTGATGTTACTTGTATCTTTTCATCTTCAAATTGTAATGCGTTAGAACATCCTTCATTGGAGAGGTGTGGGGGAAGAGTTAGTTATCCTGGAGAAGTGTACCTTCACATTTAACCCCTGATCCTCAGGTTCCATGGCTCTTTAACTGTAGTAAGTCTGAATGTCACACTTAGCAAGGTAACATCTGAAGAATGTTGTTAAAAAAACCAAAACCACAAACAAACAAAAACCCCCAAACACCCACCAGACTGGCAAGGATTTTGCAGTTGATTGCTTTTGGCCAAAGTCTGTTGACATAAGCGATGTCGTTTCAACAGAAAAGAAAAAGAAGTTTAAAAAAACAGAACAAAAGGCGAAGTCTTTAGTAATCTCTGAAGTCTCATGTGGGATCTATGTGGGGGTTTTGCTCGTTTTTATGTGATTAGAAAAAGGCAGAAATTACGTCTGTGTTTTTGGTTTGGTGGGTTTTCTTGGGTTTTTTATTTATTATTTTTTTAAAGCTGGTAGTACATGGCAGAAAAACAAATATCATTCTGCCTTGATCTCGAGGCTGAGTGATGCCTTGGCATTGAGCCAGACCCAGTCCTGCCAAAATAACCTGGCTAGGACACTAAAGGCAAGGCCGGCAGCATATCTGAAAACAAGGACTAGCTTGGAGTCGGGATGAGGACTATGTCACTGCAAGTATCTTGGCAATGATTTATAGTTCCTATGTCATCTGTGCTCTTATTTGTTTCTGTTACTCTGGTTTTCTTCTGAATTTTTGGCTAAGTGGCTGTGGAGACTGAGGTGGACTTGGCAAGGTGGGTCAGGGAAATTAATCTCTGACCAGACACTGGGCAGACAGATTTAGCAAGCTGCAAGTCTGGGAGCAGGAGAACTCCTAGGAAAAGTTTTGTCCGGCTTTTTAGACTACTTCTGAAGATAGATCTACTCTAACTCTACCCTGGCTTGGATGCAAAACTGACCTGGAGTTAGTGGTCTTGGACAAGTCTTTACACACTACCTAAACTCTCAATAGCCAAAGTGGCATCACAACATAGGAACTGCATGATGGAGGTTTGCGTGCGTTATCTAATGAGGTCTGTGGGTGACAGTCGATTAAATCCACAAGCCTGGGGAAATAAAAATGTAATGGCTGCCTGCAAACAACGTCTTAGGTTCATTTAAAATTTTCTCATAAGATAATCGGTGTTCATTAAAGAAAGACATAGTTGCTGGCCCCAAGACCTTAGGATTGTACCAGATTGTGCTGTGTGATGTCCACAGTGCTTCTCTGTGGCTTTGTTGGGGCGGTGGGATGCAATATATGCTGTTGAGATATATTAAAAGATCTCTTTGGTTATATTCTTTTCATCATATGTGCTTAGAAACATAGATTATAGGGCAATAACTATCCTCTGGTCCTGATTAACTATCAGTAGTCTTTGAAAAATGCTTGTTAAGCATCTGTGCAGGTTTCTGCAGATCAGCCAGATCGTCTGATACTGATTTGCAAACTGTAAAGGAAAACGGTGATCAAATGGTATGCCATTTATTGATCTAGTACATTCGCTAGTCCTGGAATACAAAAGCAATGAAGAAATGAGGAAATTCAGGGATTTATCTCCTAGGATGTGTTTCACGCCGGCTGTGTGCCTCTTTCATGCTGCGGTGAACACAAGGCAGCTGCCAGATGCTGGCGGCATCTGACATAATGCCACTATTTCCCCTCTCGAGAGAGAAAAGCTGAGGTATTTTAGGAAAAGTGCATGTTTACAGCTTAGCGCCTTCCATTTTTGCCATGAAGATCACTGGTAGAAGGTTTTTCTAGAGCTGTCCCTTTGTCACATCAGAGCCATGTCCACAGAGCGCACTATATTGCTGAATGCCACGGTGGAGTTGAAGCAGTCTTGAGTATCACTTTCTCTTTTTTTGTTGTTGTCATAACCTTAATGTAATTTTAAATGCGCCTCTCTCTTTTTGTCAGCCGTTTAAGAATATGTATCTGTCATAAAATCCCATTAATGTGAATGTCGCCCTTTTCCAGTTTGTTTTAATAGAAGGCACTGCCAACAAACTCCCAATTTGAGTTGTCTTAACTTTTCTATTCCTGTGAATTAGTTAAAATAGAAGAGTTAGCATAGTAACTAAATCAGTTATGCTCAGTTTATCTGATACCAAAATGAGGTCTGCAATGCTGCAGCTGCTTTGCAGCAAGAACACCAGGAAATTCTGCTGTTGTGCGTGTTGCAGCGAGTTTCCTAACATCAGTATATTTATTTCTCATTTACTTTATGGAATTACTTAAATCTGAATGGTATGTGTAATAACAGATCCTGTCTTGCTTCAGAGCTTAGCAAAAGAGAGAAGGAAGTCAGCCTGAAAAACTTGGTCCAAACTACTTTTTTGTTCTTGAGAAGTTTGGTTGAAGGACTTTTCAAAATATGCCCAGAATCAAAATGAATAGTATCAGTCTTGGTGCAGAGCAACTATGTCCTGTGTCTTCCAAAGCTATTCTGGTATCGTTCTCAGGTATGATTTTTGTATACCGTAAAGGGGAAAAAACCCACACTCCATTGATTTTTATCATTTTAAGATAATTTGACGTAGTAGGAGCTGCATGTTGATTAGCTGACGATAAAGAGGGGAATTAATCAACAGACATTAGGTACTTGAAGCATTATGACAGGTGAAGAGACAACTGGTGGAGGAAAGTCAAGAGTCATCTTTTCTGTCCTTATTGTTGTTTTGTTTTAATTCTGGCTTCCTGCAGCTGCTTACTTCAGGGAAAAACAAACATTGTAGAGGAAATTAGATTGGATTAAAAACATACTACCCTGAAAATTTATTTTGTGTGTATTACAGAAAAGTATTCCCCTTAACACCAAGCCTATGTGAGCAATTAGCGTTTACCAACATGGAGCTCTGATTTTTTCAGTTAATTGAATCTCAGAAAGCAGGTAGGTTTTGTCCATTTCTGTTTTTATTCATGGGGACAGTACTGAGCGGCACAGAAGATACCATGTTGGGCAGTCACCCGTATAAATGAAGAGCTGGTGACCTCTACTACCTTTTAGCCTGAGTTCCCAGAAATTCAGAGAAGAAACATTCCTGGCAGAATATTGTGAATTAAAAGAAAAGACATTGAAAAGAAACTCACCAGCTTAAAGTAAAGGTGACATTGTATTTACGGTGGTGATGTTGCGGGGAACAGGGACCGCGTTGTTGTTAGGAGCTGGTGCTCAGGAGAAGGAGATGCAATGCTGTACCTCAGTTCTGCGGTTGTCCCTAAGACCAGTTGGTCTAGGTCCAAAGCCACGTAGCGTTTCAGGCTCAACTACTTGATGCTGTAAAGAGAGAATCCACCCAAACTCCTTATTTACTACAGGTCTACAAGGTTTATGTGACTCATGTTTTTTGAGGCACTTTGAAACAGTAATCTACTATTGTTGCGTGTGTAGTACACTGTTTTATGAAGCGCTATTCAGTTTGCCATCTACTCAGTGTCGAGGGAAGATAATGGTACTTTCAGATATTCAGACGCTTTTGGACTGGTCTCTGTTTTCTTCAAAGCCTGTTGAAAAAAGAGCAAGATGGGGCAATCAGCTAGTGGGGAGTAGGCAGAAAGGAGGTGGTAATTTTGGGTTTTTGTGGATTTTTTTGATCAGAAGCCAGTGATTTAACATGACCTAGAATCACAGAACATAAAAACAGCTCAAGCAATCTTTTATTGATGTAGTTATGTCACGTCTGTTGCATTCTTTAGCTGTGCATTTATATGAAGATGTTGAATTGAGAAATTCAGTTCGACTGGCACTTTTCAGTGATGTCACTCAAAAGGGTGAAAATCAGGAAGTTTGAAATGTCTTAATGCATGACAGGAGTCGGTGTAGGAATTTGCACTGCGGTGTGAGGGTGGTGAACTGCGGCCCATTGCAACTGCTGGGGAGAGTCCCGTGGGTCTCAGCGGCTTCTTGATTCCTCCTGTGATTTACGTACAGGAACGTAGTGTAAGTGAAATGTAGTCCTCCTTTAATTCCCTAGCCATTTGGTGCTGTGGCAAATCTTTAAAATACTGTGATGGAAAACTAACACAGGAGTGCTGAAGGGGATCCATGTTTTTTGTTTGTGCTGCTCCATTTCCCGATGTTTCCAAGCACAGGTATGTTTCTATAAGAGGGATACTATATATGTAGAATTTGAAGAAGACTTGAAGACAAAAAGTACTTGCCCTTTTACACAGTCAGAGTCTAAAAACTTGGAGAAAATTTGGTGCCGTGGCAAATCTTTAAAATACTGTGAAGGAAAACAAACACAGGAGTGCTGAAGGGGATCCATTTTTTTTTGTTTGTGCTGCTCCATTTCCCGAGGTTTCCAAGCACAGGTATGTTTCTATAAGAGGGATACTATATATGTAGAATTTGAAGAAGACTTGAAGACAAAAAGTACTTGCCCTTTTACACAGTCAGAGTCTAAAAACTTGGAGAAATTCTGTCTGATGGGACCCGCGGCAGAGCCATCCAGGCATGTGGTGGCTGCACGGGAGGGTAAGGTGAGGTGCTGGAGCCTTGTGTTTTGCAGACTTTGGTGTGTGTCGTGCCCTCGGGAAAGGCTGGAGGCACACCGCGATGGACAAACTGCATTTCAGTAAGTCCTTCATGGGTGCTGCTTTTGCATTCTTGACATGGACTTGTCTCAAAGCAAGTTTGGGGACTTTCTGAAAAGCAGAGAGGGGAGAGGAGCTGCTGTAGGTATCCATGCTGGGGTGAATGATACTATCAGCACATTTTTCCCTCTTTTCCAAAGGAGGGGATGGTGAAGGAAGGATCGATGGACCAGGGGAGTTGTAAACCTGTGAGCATTTATTGTCTGTTTTGGTGGTTTTGCGTTTCCGTGGCAACACACCCTGTGTGGCTTGATCCATGGTGAAATGGTACCTGTTTTGTGTCTGTGAGGGGCTGGGCAAAAACCAGGTTTTGGGAAGCTAGTGAAAAATAAGCTAGCTTCAGGCACAATTGGGTTTTGAGCTAGATTTACATGATAGGCATATGGCTTATCCAGAGACAGATACTTGGGGAGTAACTGAAGCATGCTATGGTTGGGTCTTAGTTCAAGTGACACGGAGAGAGGAAATGCAGAATAAAATGATCTCATTTAATTAATTTTTGTAATGAATTAATGAAAGTGCTATTTTTAATGCAGATTATGAAGCAAATTGTGATCAGTGAGGGCTATGAATGAAGCATTTCTTGTGGAAGAGGGTAACGTTTCAAGGTAGCCAGTATAGAGAAAATGGACACAACTCTTTGGGGTTGTGCCTTCGTCTTCCAACTGGTTGTCTACTTTTGCCTGCTATTATCTTTTGGTCCATTAAAGGTACTACTGTTTTTACTGCTGGGCAGAAGCTGAAAACCTCAGCACAGTACTGAGTTCAGACTGAACAGCTACTCAGCACTCATTAATTCACTTAAACAAGAGCTGAATTTTCAAAATTACATGGCTCTCAGCAGTTCCCAGATCTCAGATGGCTCTCTGCTAATAAGGATATTTTAAAAAACACAACTCTCTATTCTGATGCCTAAGTAGGCGTTTATCTCATTTGAGAATGTATTCTGAAATGTTTTTTCCCAGCAGCTTGGTACGGGAGAAAGTAAAAGCTTGTGCTTGCAGTGGCTTGGAGGGGGACGAGTGGCTCAGCTGGCTGGCGAGAGGGGTCCTGTTGGAAGCTGAGCTCCCCAGTCCCTGGGCTGTGAGACTCTGCACAAGATGATGAGGAGCCACGAGCCCAGTGTCACAAACCCAGCATTAGCAAAATTCTTTCTCTGTAAAAGAGAGCTTTTTAGTGTGGTTGAAACCATTGCTACTTCCTGCAGCAGACAGGAGGTCTTCTGTTGTTGGATCTACCTCTCTTGAGTTTGAATCTGTCTCTGTGCCACCCACACTACCAAACGTGAGCATGAGGTTTTTCTATGCTGGAAAAAAGGTCGTGCAATCACCCCCATCTCTTGTAATAACTTGTTTTTCCCGTATTGGACAAGGCATCTCAAGACCTGCTTCTGTGGAGGGCTGGGACCCTCCCTCTGATGTGTTTGGTGATTGATGTAAACTCCCTGAGAGTATCAGGAGGTCATCTCCCCGATGAACTTCTCTGGTCCCATTTCTGGCCAATTTGCCTTGTTTTTTCCATCCTGAAGGATCACGGGTTTTGGCTGTAAGGTTCTTTTCCTGTTGTTGCTCTGCATTCCCAAATACTGAGTTGGCAGACTGGTTGTTCCCCCAAATATTAATCCCTAAATCCCTCCTATACCACTAAGTCTGAGGCAATTACAATCTTTTCCCCTCCTCTGCTAATTATATTCATTTGGAAGCAGACGTAGCAGTCTCAAAGGACCATCCTTTTAATTTCCCTTTCACGTGTAGCAATTAGCCGGGGGTTGTTACTGGCTGAAACAATGAGCGCATTGAATAGGTTGGTGTGTTAAGTACAGCGAGAAAGTTGTAGGGCTCTAATGAGTGAACCAGGCGTGTTGTTGGCCAGGGCTTGACATAAACTGCTTACTGTTGGGTAAACGATGCTGGGGAAGCCCTGCCCCTGGGACACACGTGCTGGTGGGATCCTGCTCTTTTTTTTTTCCCCTCACAATGTATCAGATATCAATCCTGGATTGCCCTGGGGAGACAAGTGTGTGTTTTTTCACGGCTCTGTAAAGAATTCATATGGTGTATGTAATTTATGCATTGTCAGGACTACTCAGTTTTTCATCTTAAAATGTACAACTATAGCCTTTTCTTTTTAACGTGTGTTTTTTTTTTTTTTAAATGTCTTTATCACTTGGTAGGGATATAAAAAGTTAATAACAGATTTATAATTTTATTAGCATTTATGCTGCCAATGCAAGAGAGTTCCCCAACCCGAGTTTAATGCGTCCTTAAAGTCATTTTTATTAGCTTGTTAATTCCCAGCAGTACCATTTTATGGAAACGCGTATTACGTGGTTTTTTTTTCTAGAGGAGAAACAGTGGTTTAGATCCAGATGATGGAAACGTGGGGGGTTTGTTTTGCTGGTTTTTGGTTGTTTTCTTTTTTTACAGATGGAGGGGGTAATTCTTCATTTTTACTTCCACAAAATTGGCTGTTTTATTGTAGCATTACAAGTACTTTAGACAGATAGAGGTGACAAGGAGCGGGCACTCAGAGTTGTCCTTTTCGGCAGAGAAACATGGCTGAGCACTGGGTAGGCGTTATCGTTACGTGCGTAGTGGGACTGAATGACAAAAAACCTCTTGGTGACCCAAACCTGCTTATTCTCTTCCGTTTTCCATCAGACGTGGCCGCATTCACACAGAGGTTGGGCACGTTTTTCTTTCTGTCATAGTTCTGTCTGTCAGAGATGAGGTGCCTTACTGATACATTTATTTTGACAAATGCTCTTTATGTTAACGAGATATTTTGGACTGAACTCGACTTTTTTACACCCTGAGGGTGTGGAATTATTTTTAAAAGAAATCTCATTTTCTCATTCCATTCTCAAACTGAAAATCAAAATACTTTGGGGGAGGAGCCGCACATATATTTCAACATATTCGAGCTGTAGGATTATGCCCGTGTTATTTTTATTGTTCATGTAACGGACAATATGGTGCAAATTAAAGGTGTGTGGTAGCTGTTGCACCCTATATAAGCCCTCTCTGTTGCTTGTATAGTCATCCATCCGTGCTTCCGTGTGGGAGCGTCAGAATTTGTGGTTATTGTTCTGTTTTGCACGTAGCGGGAGCTGGCAGCAGACTCGTGCAGTAAAATAGATTTCAAACATTTTCCGTATCACTAATTGTAATTTCCAAGGCTTCCTCTGTGACAGAGCGTACAAAAGGGAGCTTTAATAAAAACTATCATTAGCCTCGTGGATCAATATGGTTTAGGAAATACAAAACAACTTCAGTTGTTTAAAAATAGGAAGTGCCAGAGGGGGTTCCCACCTCCCTGCTGAAAGCAAATCACAGGATTGATCTGTCTGCAGTGTAACTGCAAAATTTGCAGAAAACAGGTGAACTAGCTGGGAATATAAATAAAGCTACTCTGCCAGGCAGTACCTGTGTTGTTCTTAGCCCTTCTGGGCAACGCGTGATGAGTCCTCCATAAATGAGACAGTCACTTGCTTTCAGGGGAATAGGAAGGGAGTTAATGCCAGCCAGTGGATGCCTCTCCCAGCATCACATTGTTGTATTTCTCTTTCTAGTAATGTTTTCTTTTCATCTCTCTCCCGCTCTCGGATCAGAACAGTTCCTCAGGTAAGCCACAAGCCAATTTCAGGAGATCCACCCGCAAACATGGCACAAGTCATGAAAAGAGAGAGACCCCAACTGAAATGACACCGGTAGCCTAGCCCTAGGTCAAGGAAAATGCTGAGAAAGAGGACAGCTGACCTTCTCAGTGTTTAAAATACGTGGCATTATACGGAGCTTAGTGAAATGTTCCCTGGGTAGTTTGCTTTGGAGTTTCTGAATAATCTCTGTGAGTTTTGTCTCTACTCTCCAAGGCTAGACTTTTACATCCTGCTGGAAACACATTCCCCCTTGTCTCCTTGCAGACCTGCCTCCAAAATGACTGTAGGCTTCAGTGTGTCAGCCAGCATATTCTCAACACTTTACTTCAATATGAGGGAGAGTTTAGAAATTTGGTGTTACTCCAAAGCGTGACTATTCATCTGTGGCAAAGCAGCAGAAGGCCCAAAGGAAATAGTCCTGTGAACCTGTCTGTGATATCCAGATACGCGCTTTACTATTAACATTTGTTGCATGCAGTCCATATGCACAGTGCAGTAAGAGCTTTCCTAAGATCACAGCTATGTCATTCGCTGGGCTTTTCAGGGATTAAGGTCCGTAGACTTTCTTTCTGGTATTTATTAATAGGCGATTTATGAAGGCAAGCGCTTAGTCCTCCACCGTTAACTCTGTATCGCATTACATTCCTTCCCAGCCCACAGGGATAGTTTTTCAGGAAAAATGCATTGCGGGTGGGACAACAGCAGCACTGATTTTCCTGCATGAATTTCTCTTGTGGGAACGAATGTGGCCAGCTCTAGGTGTCTAAAGAAATTTGAATCACTTGGGTGGCACTGGGCTCCTGTATTTTCTTGACTGTAACCCACTGGACCCAAAGTTTCTCTCCTAAGTGTCGTGTCACTTCCACGCAAGGAGTAGTTTTTGAGTGTTTGACTTGTTCTATTTCTATCTCAGCTTGCCAGTGCTGAATCAGCAACTTATTTTAACTGGTATTTTAGCTTGCCAGTAGAATCCCAAATTAAAACAGGGTAATGAAAGCCATCTTTGTCTTGACCAGGAAAGAAACTGTGGAATTCCAAGACAAAAAAGTAAATTTCTGTGGGCTGAACACATGTCTCCAAGAGTTTATTTACTGAAGCAGTGGCCAGTCCTCTGAACTCAGGATTCTTCCCGGTCTGGTAATGAAAGTCAAAGCAGTGCATTAAATCAGCTTATGGGGAAACTATCCTTATTCAATTGCAAGTCCAACTGGGAAAGTTCTGTTTGAAAGATACTAATTAATGGTTTGCAGTGAGTATGAAAGCAATTACAAATTACTACAAACCCATGATAAACTCATTAAAGCGGCCTAACTTCCATGGTGTTCATGGCCCTGTGCAGATCTGTTCAGGTAGTTGGTAGCTCAGGATGCAGTGAAAGGCTGACCCCGTGGGCTTAGCTGCTGCTGCTCCAGGCTGGTATGTTCCTGGCAGGACAACCTCACTCCAGCTGAACCCAACTCCTCCCTACAAATGATTTTTAAGTTGATTAGGGAAATAAAACTACTAAGATGTGTGGTGATGCTGTGGCATCACAGCCGGACTTCACAGTTTGACTCTATTCCTTTCAAGGAAGAACTGGAATCTAAATAAAGCTATATTCAGAAATGAGATAGGTTGACTTCAGTTAGGTTTAAAAGACTTATGTTTCATAATTTTGCTTAAGTACTAAGATAGTGTGCCAGGCTCCCTGTCTCATCAATGAATACCTCTAAAAGTGATTTTATCCCAACTGAAGCAATGATTTGAAGTTGAATTGCTGCCTTTCAGTAGCATGCTCTCTCCCAGACCGTAGGCAAAACTTACTAGTGACACTGTATTGCACGTTTGGATGGCTGGAAATGCATAGGGGGAATCCCAGTCTTCCTGTTATTAAGATCTCTCTGATTGTATTATTGCATTTTAAGAATCACTAGCCTAAAGATACACAGGCAAGCATGACTGTTTAGTCCATAATTAACCTCTTCACTGAAAGTTTTATATAGATTATAATAATATATTATGGGGATTCTGTGGTTTCTCAAGGCGTGCTTAAATATCGTAATCTCCTGTTAAGTATTCAGTGAACTCGCTGGCATTTGTGCAACAGAGAATACCCGAGGGAAATGGTCTTATGGTGCAGTTTAGTTGGTATCGTTCACTGGAAGCTGCCAGGGTTTATGTCTGAAGATGACATCTTACACAACTGTTTCTTTAATTTTTTTTTGGTCATGTGTGTTCCGTTCATGCTGTCAGCACACTTCTAAATACTACAGCATGGTATTTCAGGACAAAAATTCAGACTTCTCTGAGTCTCTGAAAGCTCCACAGATGATAAATTCTGTATGCCATTAGGAAAGATACTGTACGTTAGGTAGGACTTGCGTAAGTATCAGTGGTGTCCCAAAGATGTGGACCTTTGAAAATGCTTGATGTAAGGACATCTTATCATGAAGATCTAGTTTTCATGGCATCAGTTTTCACAGAGTTGTTTTAAAATACCCAGGTGTTACTTTTCCTCTTTCTGACTTTTCCTTTGTTAGTGAAAGGCAATATAATATTTTTTTTTCCTTTCTTCTTCTAAAATATTTCCACTTTTCTCAGTTTGACCGTGGTTTTTGCAGAAGAAACAACAAAACCACAAGAAAACCAACCCTGTATCTTATACCTTTTTTATGCCTTTGCAGTTATTGACTAGCAGAAAGAAAGAAGATATTTCAGTTGTACACCTTTACTTTCTACAATAAACTAGATGGGGAGAAACAAAAACCTTAAACTGGAAGTGTTTAATTAAAATTCTTAATTTGACTAAGAACGCCTGCGGTTTTATTTAGAAAGAAAAGAAAAGCTTGATTTTTAATAGATGACCAGTTTTAGTAATGGTATCTGAACCACAGGTGTGTGAACTGTTACTTTCTGCATCCATCCACTGATCAAGCATGGCACCGGAGGTGTAGAGCTGTTTTTCGTGGGCCATGGATCTGGACCTAAATGTGTGGATAGTTTAAAGCACGTTGTAAGTCCCTTGGAAGTTGGGGGGATTACTCACGTGCTTTAATGTAAGCACATACTGGGGAACACCTTGCTGTGTTGGGAGGTCAGCATACTGAGTCCAAGAGGTGCCCTGCTTTGTACTTACAGAGGGGTCGCTAAATTCTTCATTTCCCTTGAGCAGCCTCTCTTTCTAGCACCAGTGATGCAAAAATACAGTGTTGCAGAGAGCACATAATAGCCAAAATTAAATCTTTAGAAGCTCCTCTGCAGCTGGGAGGGTGGCAGATACTCCTGTTGGCACGCTGGTTATTGTAGCAGAGCACTGGAAGAGACAGACGGTCTTAATATTATCAACAATGGCAGAGCATTATCTGAAATATTCAGAGAACAGCTGTGGTGGTTTGGCTATTGCAATCTTGATTGTGTCAGCATAGATAGATTTCTTTCTGTTTTTCCCAGAGAACATAATAGTGAAATGAAAGCTGGCTAACTACAGCCTTGGGGCTGAGTTGGTGTTCTTTACCTGAGATGTGATTGCAATTGCAGGAAGACTAATGCGTGTTTTATTGTTGTGTATTTAAATTTGATTTGGGGGTAGAAGGAGAGAACATTTTATTAAGAAGGGAAGGAGAATGACTTCTTAAAATATTTCCTGTTGCTGCTCAGGCGGGCTATGGAAGAGAAGACAGGGAGATCTGGGCAGTGCTTTTTGTTTGAGGGGGTTTGGGCACCACAGAAATGCTTCTGTAATAATTCCAATCCGATATAGACCTTGATTAAGCAAGGCTATTTATGTAAGGGCTTAAATCCATCCTGGTTCAACAATTCAATGAAGCTGTGAAGTTAGGCACTAGAAAAATTACACCTGTATTTTGCAGCAATGAAGTTTAAAATCATGCTGTTCCCCTGTCCAAGCAGCTTGGAGCATGATGGAAGGGTATTTGCAGCGCTGATTTCTTGCACGGGAGGTTTGCGGCACTGACTTGCTGTGTTCGGCGACAGCCGTGGCGAAAACCCCTTTGAGCTCCCACTTGCTGACCACACCTGCCCTCCTTCATTGGCAAAGGGAGTCAAGATGCCCCTGGCTGCAACAGGGAGCTGTGACCCAGGTTTCTTCTGACTCCGCCTGACCTCTGCCGAAGTATAGTTTTGTGGCTCTTTTCTCCTGTGTGTAGAATAAGGGTGTGGTTTAGCCATGTCAAGTCTTTTACGAGTCTTATTTGTGATCGACTGAGCAGGGGAGCCTGAGAGGTCCAAGGCATCTGATGTTGCCACCATCCAATGTAGTACCCAGAGCTGAGCTTCTGAATCAGCTGAGAAAATTCATGGGGGTTTTGGGAAACGGATTTTGAATTTGCTTGTAGTTCTTTTCTTTGGGAGAACATCTGGCTTCAGAGAGAAGAGGGAGGTTCAGGGCTTTATATTCTGAAAGAAGCACTATACGTCAAGGTTACATATGTAAGGTATGTAGTGTGTAGGGACAGTGTCCCCTAAACAGCTCGGGATCCCTCTAGAACAGGATTTTTAAATTGTGCTCTATCATCTTAGGAGCCTATGTGGTTTTTGTGAGGAGATCCGTAAAACACGAGGAAGAAAAGAGGTTTGCTGTTAACAGACATAAATTTTCTGCACATGGTTGCAAGCTTTCACCACGAATTTCTGGAGTCCACAAACTGAAAAAGATTAAACCTGCTTTTTTGGCAGCTCTGTCTTATATTGCAAACCCTTGTGAGAGCCCTGGGCGTGAAAGTAATAATTATTATTATATAATAAGAGGAAAGAATGGGCAAAGCGATTCCAGATTCACAGTTTGGTTTGTATACAGTTGGGAGCAGACTGTCTTTGCCTTGGAGATACATATGTACAGAAGCTGAACATTCATGGCACGGGCCAAAATCATGGCAGTGTTTTTATTTTTAAGTACATGAAACTCTTGTAGGTCCAGTAAAAATAAAATACAAATCCTGTGTGACTTGACAAGATGGGAGCCGGTGTGAATCATCGTTGAGCCAGACGTGAACCAGCAAAGTAAATGGAGTTTCAGCAATTTACCGCTCAGCTCAATCACCAGTTGATACCCTCAGATCTGTAAGATGCACTCTCATTCCTTCAGCTTGGCAATAACTGCAGGAGCATGGACGGCTCGCCTGCTGTTTCTCTGGGCTTGGAGTCCCGGTATTCCTCATGAAAAGGAGTCATGAACTTTTCAGTATTTTTTAGATTTTTTTTTTTTTAATTCTTATTTTTAAGAGAGAAGGTGGATGGGGGTAGGCAGGAGGGGACAGGGAGCGCTTTGTACTGTACGTGCCATTTCTCTTGCCAGGATTTTTCTCAGCCCTCAAGGCAGGGTGACCTTTAGCAGCCTCAAAATGAAGGAGTGTTGAATGATTTTTTCATTTTACGAGATGTATAATACAGATGGCTAATAAATACAATACCCTGACGGGCAGAGAGCTCATCCAGACATGAGGCAAGTGAAGAGCACGTTCCCAGTTGAGAGCTGCTCTGTGGAGAGTTTGCCGTCGCTGTCGGCTGCTTCTCGTGTCCGTGTGTCCCTGTAGTGTGGGGGAGCCAGTGGTCGAGGGAGATAACGTAAAACAGAGTTTCACTGCTGAAAATCGTAAGGAGAGGAGAAATGAGTGTTAACAACCCTGCAGGCTGTTCCTGCCTGTGCCGTGTGCTCCTCTGTCCTACCTGTCCCTGACCCCCAAGTACACCGTCACCTCCTGCTGAGGTCCAGTGCTGTATTCGGAGGGAGGGTGGGAACAGCTGTGGAAGTCATGGCTAACAGTAGCGTAAGCCTGATGGTAAACTGCAAACAGGGAGGTGTTTGTGAGCGTATTCAGAACGAAAGGTGAGATTTGATCCAACTCCCTGCAAATTTGTGTATTTATTACTTCACCCATCCTACAATTCCTCTGTAAATCCTCCTGGGTTTAGATTTGTGTTTCCTGGGCATGAACTGTAGGATTTTTTTTTTTTTGCCTAAAGAACTACCGACAGTAGAAAGTTTCACGGATAACTAAGAGGGATTCAGCTACATGGCTGCTCTGAAGTCATGGGAGTCCCATGGGTGTACAGCCTTAGGTCAGCTTTCTGGAGCCTGGCTGGAAACTGTGACTCTCACTAGAGCTGGAGACGTCAAAGAGAGGTGCCACCTGACAGGTCCAGAAATGAGACATTACCATCTAGTTATTAGAAGTATTTGGTCACCCGTTTTTTAGGGGCTAATAAGTAGATCAGTACTGGGGTTAGTACTGCAGATGGAAAAAGAGGTATCCCAGATAGAGTGTGCTTGTGGGTGTAATGGGTTGAAAAAGAAAAATGCCTCTATTCTGTGTGAAATGTTGGTGCTGAGCTGGATCTGACTTATCCCCATCCATCGACTTCAGGCTCCCTCTCTCCCCTCTGCTTTGCTGCCTGCAGTTGTCAGCTTCTGGCAAAGCCCGTTGAAGTTGCAGGGACTTTTTTCCCCAAAAATAGTAAGTGCCTTATAAACCAAACTGGGGTCTGATGTCATTTCTGTAAAACCTGGGTAGTTTGATGATGGGATAAATGCTCTCCCTAAATACAATTTTTCTTGTGTGTTCTTTGAAAGCCTGCTGTTCAGTGTTTGCCTTCAGTCCTGCTTTTTTTCAGAAGTGATTATGGATTTTTTTTTTTTGATGCTTAGGTTGTTGTGCTTGGTGTGGTGTGGCATACTTCTTGATAAAAGTCTAACACAGTGAAAACTCCTCTGCAGGGTGCCCACTGCATTCAGCCTTTCTCTTCAATAATAGTGATTAATGAATAGCACAACATTAAATTAGTTTTAGGTTTGTTAGCGGAACTGGTCAAGTGCAAAAACATTTAAAGGTGTATCATGATTCAAGCATCAAATTTACGATTGTAAATTGAACTTGCGTTGTCTTTGGAGTTATGTGCGATTCAGTAATTTCCTTCAACTCGCTAGCACAGTGTTTCCTGCTCCTGCAGAGTCGATACCTGCTTGTCACAGCACCTGCCATCAGAGTTAATAGCTGGTAAGATGCTATTTGGTCCTGTTGATGTATGTGTACCTGTCCTCCACCCAGCGCCCTGTCTGTTTGCCGCCTGGCAGTGGGGCCGGCATCCCGCACGTGGGCACGGGCTCGGACAGACGCCGATGTCCGCGCTGGGAGCAGATCGGTGTGTGTGGTTCTGAATGCGGACCTGGCCGTGTACCGAAGCGGCTCCCTGTGGTCGCCTCCCTGCTGCCAGAGCAGGGCACGCTGGCAGGGCTCGCCTCCTGCTAATGCCGGTATGGTTCCCGTGCCAGATCAGAGACACGGTGCTTTCTCGGTTTCCTTTTTTATTTCCCTCTAGTGCACTCACTGCATTTCAGAAACATGCTGTGTTGTTACCAGGCTGTGCTTACCGCGAGAGTTGGGTTTGGATGTCCCCATTTCAGGTGCCACAAGCCAGAAGTGTTGTGAACCCTGGCAATGTGCTGTGTGTTTTTATCGAGCCCTTAAAATCAATGGACGACGCTGTCCCACCTGGAAAGGTTGGTTCAGCACTAATAGTGTAGAGGACAGACTCTTCCCTTTCAGAAGTATACAAAGAAAAACAGCAGAAAATCTTTGTGTGTTTGGTTTTTTCCTCTTCCTTTCTTCCCCATCTCTTACCTTGGGAGCCTGCAGGCTCTTGAATGATTGTTGGCTCTAATTGGAAATTGAATCCCTTGCTTTTAAAATCTTTTCATAAGACTCTCTCCTACTTCATTAAATCATTAAATGAGTTTAGCAGGTATTAGTTTTGAGCTTTATTAATTGTGACTTGTTTTTCATTATGAGATAATTGTCAGTCACAAAACATAACTCCTGTAATGTATCTGAGCAGACAAAAGTTTCCAGGAGGCAAGGAGAGAGGAAATACAGAAAGGTCGCTTGTATAAAAACTTCTTTAAATAAATCCTTGCTGGAGGTATTTAAGGATTCCTGGGAGATACCTTGTTTGGGATGTAAAACCAGCGTCTCAAAAGCTTCTCTAAAGCGTCAGGACTTCCAGCAGGAGAAGGATATGGTGTGTTTATGGTTTGGATTGGCTGTGAGTGTAACCAGTCCTGCCCTCAATTGGAAATATTTTTGATTTCCAAGCTTGCTTGGTTAGGGTGATTTACCAGCATTGGCAGAGCTATACAGTTTCTTGAAGACTTGGCGTATACCGGGGGCTGCAGAGGGAGTGTCAGTTAACTTTGAGACCTGGGGCTGCTTGCAGCCAAAATGCTCTTTATCTTCACAGGCTACACAAATTCTATATTTTCTATGGGTCCCCCTAAGCTGCTCAGAGTGCCCCCTTGCCCCGCATTGAGGGGCACAACAAGGTGTACGAGTGTAGCGCCCTGCGGGCTTGGGGGCTCACCGGTCCCTGCAGCGGTGGCGAGCAAGACTGGTACTGAAGAGCACAGGGTCTGCCTGGTCTGTGTTGACAAGAGCGGTGCAATTTATCTCGAGCTGTTTTCCAGGGACTTCTGGGAAACAAACTATGCATCATTTTAAAGATGCTTCCATGAAACAATTAGGCTGCATTAAATTATTTCTACTGTAGTGTGAAGCGCTTCCTCGGCATAGGCAGACCTTGATGCACAACTCCAGGGGCTGGAGAACAAATCCGAGCTACAAACCCAATTTGGAACTAACGCCTGGTAAATACATTTTAAAGTTTTTTTGAGTATTGGTTATTAATCTAAATGTAATTCATCCTTCCACTCGGATGAAATTACAGTTGTAACACCAACATTTGCAAGCAGTAGTGAGTGATACCAGTAGCCTCTGAACACCCATTCTTTACTGAAAATAGATTTGCTATTGCTAAGCGATAAGACAAAATCTTTTCTGCAGATGATGGCTTCTGGAATATAAAAAAAATATATAGTTTCTGAGGATCCTGAGAATAAAAGATATGTGGTCTTTTAAGGGCTGTGTCTTAGAAACCACACTGCTGCTGTGATTTTCAGTAGCCTGGTATTTCATCTGTTGTTTAATGGGCTAACAGAGTAAAATATCACCCTGTAATGATTCTTGAATGTGTGTGGGTTTCTTTATAGCCTTTCATGGAGATGCAGGCTTCAACTTTGTCCTGAAGAAGCTGCTGATATAAATGGGTAATAGATCAGTAAATCAGATAAGACCTGCTGATGGGGGAGTAGGAGGATGGAGCTGAGGCGAGAGCGGTGCAGAGCAGAGACGGCCAGCGACTGTGAGGGATGGCAGCCGTGTCTTGGCGAGCCCCCGCAGCCATGCTGCTGCTCTCCGCTTTCTCTTCCCTCGCCGGCACAGAGAGCCAGTCAGCCAGTGGGCAAGGGGGACCTTGGTGGCTTTTAGATGAGGCTGGAGGAAACAAATGCATCATCTCTAAACCGAGTAGCTTGAACTCTGTGTGTTTGGTTTTTTTTTTTAAAAGCACTCACGGGAGGGATTCACCCAGTAAACTCTTTATCTTCTGTTCTTTACTGTATTAATGGAAGCTGTTCATTCACGTACTGCTACTGCAAATGTGTTCAGATCTAAAACCCCTTATATAGGGCAAATTTCAGAATTGGAGCCTAATCCTATGTATGACAGGACCTTGCTGTGAAACATCTAGGACGTTGTGTTGGAACAGATACCAAAGCAAAGAATTTCCCTGTAACAGCCTTTACTAATATGGAGGTTATGGGGGATCGTAAGCCAAAAGCAAGGCATCACCTCCTGCAAAGAAAGCTAGCATCATATTTGGCATTACAAACAGTGTGTCTCATGAGGGGATGTGAAGTGACTCCTCGGCTGTAGCATTGTGCCCAGTTTTGGGCAGACTGAAAGAAAAAAGGGAAGAAGGATGAAAAGTTTGGCGTAGAAGAGACCTGGGGCGGTGGGAGGTAGCTAGTGTCACGTGTGGGAAAGGATGCTGCAGAGAAGGAGACTGGGCGAGTCATGGTCTTAAATACCAGCAAGAAGGACAGAAATTAGGTATTAGGGAGAATCTTTCTAATGCTGTGGATGGCGAAGCATTGCAATAGATTAACTGGTGAGATTGTGGGATCTTCATCCCTGGAAGATGTTGGGAACAGAAATGGTTTAAATGGAGTTGTGAGTTTGTCTCAGATACAGGATATCTGTGTCAGAAACTTGTAGGGGTGAAGGTGGATTACATCTGACTATATGTGTCCTGAGCAACGTGTGAGTTAGAAAAGGCTACCTCTCACTTCAGGCACAGTCCTAAGCAACGATTTTCAAGTTTCTTAAGAGTTAATAAATTCATTTTGAGATTGTTCTAATGTAGCCAATGAGAATTTTTTGGAGACATGATTTGCTTCTCATTCAGCTAGCTGGTGAGAGAAGTTGAGTTACTGGGTTAGTTTTTTTAAAAAAACCCTTGCTTGTAATGTCTACTCATTTATAAGCAGGTGCAGTTTCTTCTTCTTAAAGCTGATATATATCTTTTGCTTACAACCCCAGGAAAAGAAATGGATATTCTCCTGTGTGTACTTGGAAAGCTTCTACCACATATTTCGATTCACTGCACTCAGTGGAATTCAAGATTGTGCAAAGCCAAACAGCTCTTTTATAGAGTCAATGGAAATGTTGTTTTTAGGACTTTTTCATCTAGCATCTTCCTAGGCAAAGTTGTCATTTTGCTCTCTGCTTACAAACTGCACCAGAAGCTAAATGTTACATGCTGGAGTGAATCAAAAGGCTGGACCTGATGGAGTTCATGTCATTGTCTTCAGCTCTCCCTAAAGGATGAAGACAGCAACACTTAACTTAGCAGAGAGAGGAGACAGAGCAAATACTGTGTTAGAGTTATTGTCCAAAGGATCTGTGCACCTTGGCAGACCGATTTATTTATAATAGCGTTGCAAGAGTGCAAAGTGAGAGATCTGGCTGTGATGCTAAAGCCGTTAGGAAGGAGGATTATTGTAATGAGTGCAGGTCGACATGGAGAGCTCTCCCTTCCAGTGTCTCTGCACAATAAATGTGAGGAATCCCCCCCCAATATGTCTACTTTTGGCTGGCTGTCAAATCTAAAATGAAACACCTGTGTGCAAGATAAATTTGTGGATATGAGTGCTAGCTAGTCATCTGTGGTACTGACCACCAGCCAGGCTTTACGAATTCACATTTATTTGTGTGTGTATTTTAATACCTTTTTGTGGTTTTTTGCCGAGTCGTCTGTAGTAAGGGTCAAGCAGAATATGAATGTATTGTTTGTGCGCAAGGTGTCGTGGCAGGGAATTGGGAGTTATAGTCACTCTTTGCTTACTTACCTTTAATCTAGGCTCCCCGCTAGTGTTTCAAGCACGCACCTACAGTAGTTTTGAACTTTGCAGCTTCACGTTTGTTTCAGTCAACTTGGGCTCCTAAAAGTTTTAAAACCATTCCCTCCACAGGTACTCGGCTAACCTGGATGTCACTCCTCCATGCAGAGGGGAGGATTCAAGGTCAAACTTGATGGTACTGTCTCATTTTCTGCTAGTTCCATTAGCATTCACAACAGAGACTCTATTGTGTTTCAGTCTCCCTGCAGAAATATATAGGCTCTCCATGAAGATAGGTTTCCATATGTACCGCTTTCGGTGAAATCTGTTTATCTTTGCAGTTGGCCAAGAATAAATAAAACAACCTTATGGTTCCCATGAGTATACACTATATGCCTCAATTATTTGGTGCATTATATTAGTAGCAGATGCTACATTCTCCCATATAAAAGGGAAGAAGATTTCTGAACAGTAAAGCCAAATTTTTTGCTTATATACCGTAATTATCACCATTCCTTCATTTTGAAGGCATCTGTCTGATGTGCCCTAATTGTGATGCATTGTATTACCGTTTGCATTACATTTCATTCCTGAAAATAACAGTGAACAGTAATGGTTAAGGTTTCTGCTCAGTTCAGGTGCTTTGAACTTTGCCATAGCATTTTCCTTTTAGCTTGAATTGTTTCAGGCATTTCTTCTGGGCAAATAGCCAATTTGCCCTCAGGAGAGCTGGTGTGGATACGGACCTGCCGGCTTAAGGCTCTGTGGTTTGTGCTGCTTGGGAGCTGCCCAGGGCCAGGGGCTGGACAGACACACGGCTCTGGCATCTCCAGACGCGCTATGAGTTGCTTTTACTTCTCTAGGTTACCACCGTGCATTTTGTCTCTATAAAGAGCTTTGGTCAAGTGAGCCTCTGGACTGTCTTGTTCTCAAAGTGCTCAACAGAAAGATTACAGTACCTGGGGTGCAAAAAAAAAAAAAAAAAAAGTAGTAAAAGGGTGAGATTGGGACGGGCATTTTTTACTGACACTGGATGCCTCCTGTAGACTGTGGTATGAGATAAAATAGATGGTTTTCGGTAATCTTACCAGGCTTCCTCCCTAAGGGACATAAAACTTGTTATTTGACCTTAGCTTGCATCTGTGTTTGAGTTCCCAGCTCCAGCACGCAGGAGTGTTACCCCTCACCTCTTGCAAAGCTGAAATGAGAACTGCTCTGAGGCTTCGCCCCCCCTTTCGTTGTAGGCAGTGTGATGGTAACACCAAGAAAAAGTATTTCAGTTGTCTCAGATTCTTGCACCCATAAAGCTTTTTTTAATAGACTTCTAGCCTCGGCATACTTCTCCCTGACGTATTCTGGCCCCTAGGAGATCAGCCCTTGGTAATTTTTCAGGGTTCACCTGTGTCCTGTGTGAACTCGAATGCCGTCCTTTCCATTTGATTTCATCCATGTTGTCTTTTGCAGCTTGAACCTTGCTGGAGTAGGCTGGCGGTTTTTTTTTTCCTCCTGTTTAATGCACAACTGCATCCTCTTCTGTGTCTCCCCCTGCAAGAGAGCTGACGTGACGGAGGCAGCTTTGCGGGGACGCAGGTGGAGAATGGGGGCTTGAGCATATGAGTGGCCTCAGCCCCTCCCAAAATTGCCACGTAAATGTTGTTTCTCCAAAAAACCTCTTGTGAGTCATCTTTAGAGATGTGTTTCACTCTAATTCCCTGCCCTACCTGCAGTGTTCAATCCGAGCGGCTGCAGCAGGAGGCTGTCTAATAGCAGACCTTTTCGGAGACAGGCGGTTAATGGGAACAGTAGCAGGCCTCGAGGTGTGTTTATACAGTCGGTCTTGCTTCCTCCGCTCCTGTGATATATTAACTACTTCGGAAGTTTCCCAGCTGTTTCAGGGGATAAATAATGGCAGTGGGAGCCCGTATTTAACCTTCACCATTCAGGCTGCATGCTTTGTAGTTGTCAACTTTTATCTCTCTGGCTATCTGGGAAAGCCTTCAGATGTCTTTCTGCTCTCTCGGCTGCACTGTTCCCCCTCTCTGCCTGCCGCCATGCACATGGGAAGGCACAGCCACTTGTGTTTGTGTCCGTCAGGGCACAGCCTTCATCCTCTGCGTTTAGGGATGCGCTGCAGGCTGGAGGCTGACTGCCCCCAGCAGTGGTCAGGGAATTCCCAGAGGCTCTCCCAGCAATGCCTCTGCATCCTTTGTCTCCGAGTTACTTGCTCAGATGTAGCGTGTCGCTCATTTTTGTTGTGTGTGTGTTTTCCTGTAGCTCAGTGACTACTAGATAGAGGTGGTTTGTGTTATTTTTCTTTATTTCAATGAATGATAAATAGAGGTGGTTTGGGAACATACCAGCAAACTTCACCTGTGAGATTCCCAACACCTCTTACTCCCCAAAAAGGCTCCAACCTAGAAAAGTCCTGGCCTGGCATGAAAGAATTTAAGGTATTAGCTGTGACGGTGTTGCACCAGGCTGCACTGGGAGGCAAATGCAGCTATGCTGAGATATCTTGGTGATCCCTACTTTCATGCAAGTATTACTTACCTGGGATTAAGTTTTCTGGTTTTAAACAGGTGGAAAAGAATGAATCAGGTGAGCTGTGGTGGCTTCTGAACTCCTCTTGGGTGAACCCTGGGGGCAACCATGGATGGGACTGAATGGCAGCTAAGGGTTTTATGTAGTGTGGGTCTTAAGCTATTAACAAATATTAAACTATTTTGAAGTAGGAAGGAAAAAAGGGGTTTGTTCTGAATTATTTTGGGCCACCAAACTGTCTTTGCATATCCTTATGGACCTCAGAGCCATCAAAATAGAGGGCTGCATTTGGCCACGTAGGGCTGGGTACATAGCCTGCTGCTGTTACTGACCTCAAGCGAGGAGCTGGTTTTAACCCTGTAGTAGAGATTGCTGTGCTGAGCGTTCGGTTGGGATTGCAGCCAAGAGGTCAGATGTGTTGATGTGCACCATCAGTGTAAAGCGTGTGGCATCTTTTCTGCTTAGCTGCTGTGTGTGATCTGCAGTAATGAGTCACTTTTACAAAATCCAGTGATCAGAGAAGCAGGAGAAAGTTCCCTTCACACTGGTAAGAAGTCAGCTATGGAAAAACCATGTAGGTGGAGCGGGGAAGAGCAAGCAGTGTGTTCCCCTTCACATTTACAGAAGGAAGAGGAGAATTAGTTTGGTTACCATTCCTCTTGCTGCCATATACTATGGTACGTTAAAGAAGTGATTGAGGGAATAGGTGTCGTGGGTGCTATACAAATAATGTAAAGATAGTCCAAGTCCTTGAGATCTTGCAGCCTAGCAATTAGGACGGCAACAAGTAAATAGGGGCAAATGAGGTGGAAAGAGAATGTAGCAGGATTGTAGCAGAGACACATGGGCATGTATGTTCGTTTTAACAGTGGACTTGGTGGCCTTTGGTAGTTGTATGGCCATATAACTAATGATAACCAATGGTCATCTTAGTCTTCAGCACCATCTAAGCGTACACAGAGAATTCTACGTTATATTAGGGAGGATTACTTGGCTGGGCAGAGGGAAGGGCTCTGCGACCTCCTAGGGCCTCTTCTAGACCTGCTCTTCTGATTCTGTGATGAAAAGTTCCCTGAGAGTTATTTAGCTGCAAAATTCCTTGGTTTTGCTTCTCTTACTGCTTTCTGTATACTTCTGCGTCCACCCAAACAGCCTCATTGATCTTAGCGCTGAGTGCTTCTGTCTCCTTCATTTCACCAAGGTACCACCTTAAGGAGCCACGGGCTGAGACATTCATACTCTTATAAAAGTATGCTTGAACTTTAGAATCGTTCAGAAGATACTGCAATCTTGCACTTTAGTTTTTGCCTCAATCTAAATTTCAAAACGGAAAGGTTTTGCTTGTGGCGGTTCAAGGGTACTCACCTTTGTTACGTTTGCAAAATGAAAATACATGGTGTTCCAGAACAAATTGACTTCTGTCCTTGATACAGAGATGAGCGAGTTATTATTTCCTCATGTCTCTGGCTTGGAGGCTATAGAATTATTGTTGCTGACTGTAAACGATATCCTTGACTATAAACAGGACTGGAGCGGTTTGTTTTAAAGTATCAGGTTTGGAAGATATGCAGTTGATTCAAAACTAGTGTTGAAACCCTGAATCTGTCGGCTCAGTGTGGACATCTTCCAGCTAGATATAGCATCTTAATGAAGTTACGGGACAAGCAGTGGGAGCTGTGATTTACCAGGAAATAATCTGAAGCATACTCATAGTAGAAAGTTTTTATGCACTTCGATTTCTTCTTGTTCTCAGTCCGTCTCCCCTTAGACTCTCAGCAGTACCTGGTGAGGCAAGCTCATCTCCCAGTGACTTGTCAAAGGTATATGATCCAATTCAACAAAACACTTACTTAAACATGGAAGGCTTTAGGCATTGTTTCATTCCTCGTGACTTCAGTGGACTTGTACAAGTACTAGATGAGAAAGATCTCTTCTTCCTCAGTGGGAAACACAGAAAAGAATGTGCATTTTCAGTTTGGGAGCAAGTCTTGAGAAACCTGCTACCTTATTTGAGTATATTTAGTGTCCAGTCTTCCTTTAAAGCCAAAAAAAATCATACTAGCAACATCAGTGTCCCCAAGCGATTTTGGTAACCTTGTCTGAGGAATAAAGCAGTCACAATTGTCTGTTCTTTTCCTTATTGCATCCCCTCCTATACAGGTGAAAGTTGGCAGGTGGTGTTACATCTCTTTGATTTTATTTGGCTCCAGAGGGACTGCAGTGGAGGATACCCGTTCAGCTACCGAGCAGTGCTCCGAAGCCATTTAAAACTCTTGGAAACTCGATAGCTGAACAGGTAGTCCCCGCTGATGTCTGCAAAGCTACCACTGCTGCATCCTCCCTGCTGCGCCTGGCGATAAGGCACAGCTTGAATCTTCAAATGCCACTGGGAGGGTGATCAATCTCAATCCAGTCCTGTCCCTCTTCGCTCCCCCAGACAACTTCGACTGAGGAAGGGAAGAAAACATAAAAGCAGCGGCTGTAGGGCGTGGGAATTTTTGAAGGTGGTGGAGATAAAAATCAATCATGACCAACAACAAAGGGCTCGCGACTTAATCTTGGGGAATGTTACTGCTGTGGGATCCCAAAAGCAAGTAAAAAAATATAAATCCAGACATAAGCAAAGATGAGCATTTTTGTATTCTTTCTATTATCATCCTCAGTGGAGAAAAAACTGCTTATTCTATCCACTCACCAGACAAACTGAAGTTAAAATAAGATAGAGGCGATCCTACTTACCTGATGTTTCTGACAATGCTATGCATATGATATACAGCAGGGAACTCACGTAAAATAAAATCTAACATTAATCCCCAAGAAATGACTTACAGACCTGAATACAAGATGCTATGTATTTTAATCAAGGAGGATTTTTTTGAGTGATATATTTTGGGGTTTTTTCTTTTTCTTTTTTTCACTAGTTTCAGCAAATGGAAAGCTTTCAGGCATTTACCTAATTCTGTCTCCTTCCTAAAAGGGAGTAAGACTTAATGTTTTAAGGTTTGTTTTTGATTTTTCTTTGAATTTCAGGAAAGGGTTGACCCCCAGATTCTCTCAAAGTTCTCCTTCCTTTCACTGACATTTTTCCCTCACGTTTGGAAAATGCTTGTACGTGGATAACTCTTTAAGATCTGACACTCTGGGGGAAATATTTTAAATGTAGGACCTAAAAATCCATATTTTGGCTTGCTTTCTGTCAAAATGTATTTGCAGATAAACCGTGCTTTAATCTATGGGACGCAGCTCATTGCACTACCAGAAATCCAGGCAGTGATTAAGTGCCTGACTGCTCCTTAAGTACCCAAGAAAGGCTTGGACATTTTAAAATTAGGTGTGAATTCTTACTGGGACGTTAATTTAGTTGATACTGTTTAAAATAAGAAAAGAAACCATGTTGCTCTTACTGATTGCCAGGCCACTGAACAAAAGGCTTCAGAAACAGTAACGAAAACGCTGTTATTTCAGACTTGACGGTGGCTTGCACCTTCCTGACCTGAAAGCCATGTTGCCATCTCACTTCCTTTCTCATCAGGTATTCTTCCACTGGCTTTTATTTTCCTCTTTGGTTTGGCTAGTCTCTCATCTTTGATTGTTTGATATTGAGAATCTCACGTCTGACCGTCTGAATTCTTTTCCAGATGATGATTTTGGATCTGTGAGTCTCCCCGTTGCAGTAGTGGCCTTCTCTCTCATCTAGTTTTTTTGAGACCTCTTGAATTCAGAGCACTTGAAATTGGGATTTTGTCGAGGTGACTCCAGGAGCAGAGGTGGATTTGAGCAGTTGGGGAACAAGTGTGAGCCATCAGGAGGGAGGACTGGAATTCAGCATGAAATTTGGTCCCAGACGAGATACTGTCTTCTCACATAATACCTCCTGTGCCAAGCAGTGATTCTGCATTGGCACACAGCATAAGAGCACAGTAGTCTGTAGCCAGATACCTGAAGACTAAAGGCAAAATGGAATCAGCAGGTGTCATTACAACCAGAATACACCTAAAAATGAAAGCAAAGTGTTACCAGAGGTGATTTCCCCTAAACTATAGACTTTTAGAATCAAGTGATCTAGCAATAACAATGATCTGATGGAAAAGAAAGAGAAAATGTCCGAGTTTTCAATTAAACTGTTATTAAATGCAATGCCCTGCAAAACATGGAAATCGCTCTTTCTGTCTGCTTTTTACACCAGAGCAAAGGCTCGACGTCTGCTTGTACTCCGGGTCTGCTCTTTGCAAGGTGATTTATCTGTGTCAGGTTTGCTGCCTGTCTATAAAATCAGGAGCCCGGCTGAGTAAACTAGAACTGAATGAAAAGTTTCTAGTCTGGGGACCAGTAGGATAAATCCATCATACAAAATTAATCTGAATTTTTGCCGGGTAGTGTTGCTTGGTGTTGTTTCACGTTATTCCTTACAAGACTTTCTAACGATTCTAACAATTTCTCCCAGCTGGGAAAAAGGAGATTTTCTTGAAGTTCATACATTTACTTTTTTCCAAGACCAACTGAACATTTACAAATAACGGCATTACCTCTAGATCTAGAAATAGGTTCTTTTCTGCTGTTCTGCAAGCTGTCACTTACAGAGGTTTTATATCAGGATGATTAAAAAGTACATGTGCTTTCCCCCTGTGCACATGCTTTACATCTATTGCGTTGTATCTTGAATCAAACGCTGAAATGCATTTGGAGGATTTCACAGCAGAAATGCAAAACACAACCTTTGTTGTCAGTTTAATTCTGAGGGTTTTTAAAAAAATTAATTTCTTTCCTCAGGTTGGGATTTGAAATGGTACTCAAATACAATGATTCATTTGATCTACTCTGATTTCTTCAGCAATGATGAAACATGTTAGGAAACCCTCTGCTACTTTGCCTTTTTATGGTTGAGAATTTCATTGATTTGTGCAATTACAAGGTTGGAAAAATGTGACCAATGTTTGTACACAACGTAATAACAGCCTGTAAGAGCGGGAGAGGGAGGGAGACGGTATTGCACAAAATCAATCCTTTCAGTCGCAGTTTACTCCTATTAACTGAGGCTTGAACACTTGCAATTGAATATATGCTTCTGTAATTTGCTGAATTGGTGCCTGGGAGCTTGCTCCTGCCAGCACTGAAATTAGCCCCAGCACAGTATTTGAATTCCCCTCCGAAGGAGCGGGGTTGCTGGCAGCGCACTCCCACCTGACCGTACTGTGTACTTGGGATGTGTTGGGTCAGTTGCTGTTGTTTAACAGGTTTCTCTTACCTCGCTTGGGTGGTTTTGGCTCTATGGGAGAGGAGATGGGGGCTTTGAGGAGATGGGTGACCAGAGTGGCCTTGCAGACGAGGGCTGTGCGGAGGATGCGGATGAACCCGGTGCTGGGGCATCCCTGGGAGAGGAGGGGCGGAAGGAGAGGTGATAAGGGAGAAGGCCAGATAAGGAAGGAGAAGCATTGCCGTGAAAAACCTTGAGGGCAAGGACCAGGCAAGCGCTCTGGTGCATAACCCTCTCCCTGCAGTGCTGCGCTCAGTATTACCATATAGCAACAGCGTGCACCCTGGGCACCATGTGAATATATAACCAGGTAATCCAGGCCCATTGGTGGAAATTGTATGCTGAACTGACAATAAAAAAAACCCTGAACAAAAAAAACCAAACACCCAAACCAAAAAAAACACCCAACCTTGCAAGGTCTTCAGGTCCTCTATGACTAATTCCCCTTTTCTTTTCCCATCACTTTTGGTGGAGTTCTCCACAAGGTGGTACGGTAAGCACAACAACAGAAAGGAAATTAAAAAGGCAGGGAAATCCTCAAGAGCGTGCATGCAACCCTGATGCTTTAATGAAGCAAAAGTAACCTGTCTTTAAGAGAATTATTTGCTTTATTCGATAACATTGGACTGGAATTTGTTGATATTTAATATCTTGTGTGCTGGGAATAGCTAGTGAAGGAGATGCAGCCCCAGCCTTTTTCCAAATACAATTTTGGGGGTGGTTCTGGGCTGAAGTACGTTTCCACAAGGAGAAGCAGCACAAGATGAGGAAGAATTCAATCAATGTTCCTAAAAATCTGTGAGAGGCCAGGTTTTTTTGAAGTTAATATCAGGTTAGTGCCTTATAATAAATGGCAGAAGAAATCACAGATACGCTGTGAATCGTGAAGCAAGATCTTTCCCCTGGAAAGGTCTGTGTTTGTAGTTGGGCAGGCTCGGTGGTGGCAGAGCACTGTTTGTCGGAAACAAGTTTCTTGGAGAGGAGGAGAGTAAGGTTGGTCCAGTGGCCACGATGCAGGCGCAGGAGTTTGGCAGTTCTGACTTTCAGTCTTTGATTTCTCTGCCTGGTACAGGCCTGGTACGTTCAAGATTGAGATGTGCAAGTACTGTAGTAAATCGGAGACGTAGTTAGTAGTTTTGTCCTTTTGATAACAAAAGGCAGGTGCCAAAGGAAGTTAATTGTGAACTCTGCAGCCCTCCATCGTCCTTTACAGCCATACTTCATGTTAGCTTTCCTGAAAGCATTTCATGATTTTCCTGACTGGTGGCCTAGAATTAGGGAGGACAGTTCTGGATCAAAAAAAAAAAAATACAGGAGGAGCAAGGGATGTAATTGGAAGAAGACTAGGAAAGGGAGGAGCTGCCCAGGTGGGATTTCAGATTGCATAAGCTCTGTCTTACCGTGATGCATTCAGCTTTTGTTACGGGGCTGTGTGTGTGACTAAAGCATGTGAAAAACCCATGTGCTGACAACACCACAGAAGGGGAAGAGGTTTCGGAAAGATGCATCTGTCTGACGGCAGGGAGGTATGCGCTGACATCCCAGGTGGGCAGCACTGTTGGTAAACTGGATGCGGAGAAGACAAAAAGGAAAAGTAATTTTGGCACCGTCATTTCCACTTCTTCCATTACAAAAAAAAAATTGTGAACAAGATCTGCTTTGAAATAAAAAGCAAGCAGCTGTATAATATTACTACAAAGTACCTGAAGAAAGGATCATGATAGAATTAAACTGCCACGGAGAAAAGCAGTTATGGCTGTGGAAAAATAATCTTGGTGCTTTTCCTACTCAAATACAGGTATGTGGAGGAACATCCCAGCATGGCAATGAGGTGGTACTTGTCACTTGTGTGACAGAGACAAATTAGAATCCAGCCATCTCAGGGTGGGAACGATTTTCGTGAAAATTAATGACTTGATTAGAAGGAGAAATGAAGCTTCTTCAAGGGGACATGCAAATAAAGGAGGAATCGCTAAAACTGCCACCTGATGTAAAACGAACATTACACAAAGAAAGATCGCTGGGATATTGTACAAAGACAAATTTGATGTGATATTAATCATAGAGCGCCAGTGGGAGCAAAGGGGAGAGGCAGAGGAAGGATTCAGTGCAGTACGTGTCTGACTCGGGGAGGCATTTTCTGCTGAAGCAGGGGATAAATGTCCCGTTCCCTGGCGAGCCAGGGGCATCCTCTGCACCCCTGGGCTTGGGTGCCGTGCTCAAGCGGGTTTGCCAGGCCCTGTATTTGTCTGGGTGGTGCTTCCCACTGTCTCCAAGCCCAGTGGCAGAGATTTGCCTCCTTTCATCTAGAGGCAAGGGTAATAGAGAACCACTGATTTCAGCAAGTGCTTGTAGTTCCCCGATGGCAAATTTGCAGAGTGTGGCGGGATGTGCATTGGGTGATTTCTGCAACCTTTCAGGAGGAGTGGGGCCACCGTATTTTAAATGACAAACAGTTGTCATCTCTGTTGGGAGGAAGCCCACCAGGCTAAAACTGAGCAGGTATTAAATCTGATTTTGAACTTAGGTTTGTTGCATTAAGAACCAGATCTACGGGGGCAATAAATTTCAGGTTCAAGCCCAACCTTACCTTTCTGGGGAAGGAACATGTTTGAGGACCGGACAAGCAAGGTAGCTAAACCAAAAGCGATACTTTTCTTAAGCAAACCTGCATTGATAACTACAGACATGCAAGTAGTATGTTCACAGAAGGACTTGGTTTGAGGGGTGCCTGAGATGTTTTCTTAAGTTTTCTCTGAGTCCAAATGATCTGTTAGGTGTATTTTTTGTCTACTGTCTCCTTTCCTTGGATGTGGAGAGCCGCAGACCTTTCAGCCTGATCTTGGTAACGCAATAGGATCCAAAGCTGTTTATCAGACACTTTTTTCTCATCTAGCACTACCAGCGGGAAGGACATCAATGCCCAACCAGTTCTTTTGATGATGTATTTTGTCAAACTTAAGTTTGATGGGAACTTGTCATGGCAAAATAAGAGATCTTGCGGAGACCTAACAGCAAATAAAAATCCAGGGCTGTGCTCTAGCTGTATGTGACCCAAGGAGGTGCACAGATAAGCTGGTAAGTTCATGACGTGGTGATCTCTCTTTCCTTGGCTGCTGAGCATTAGGTGGTGTCGGTGACGTTGAGCCAGCTGTATGTGCTTGGGATGGTGATGCTGGGCATAAGTAGGATAGCTTCATGCTGCTGGGAGACATATTTTTGGCTCATCTGTCTGCAGGCTCTGGCAGAAGCCCTGGAACAGTTTTCATACATTGAGATACATTTTTACAACAATATGGCTCAGATTTTTTTAAATTATAAGGAAAACGTACGTTACTGAGTATATGATAGCTTTCCCCTGGGAAGAAGTGCTCTGTTGAGGTAGGATGTGTTGCACGCGTTTGGAACAGGAGCCACCCTCTTTCATTTCCACTTTTAGCCCACATGTTCTTGGTCTACCTACTTTAGAAAATGCCGTTTTTACTGTTGGTAAGGATCCTGAAACACTTGGTTTTCTAACTGCATCACACCTGTATCACAACAACCTCCAAACATATTCCCTCCTGGCCAAGCATTGCCACCTGGAATTCTTTCTGCCTGCAAGATGGCTATGGTGTGTTCTCTTTTGCCAGAAAATACATGGACTTTACTGGTCTGTACAGGACATTTATATCCCTGAGATGAGGGCAATGACTCCATGCAAAGCTACGAGAAGCCTTGTGAAAACCAATCTAAGCGCCTGTGTGCAGTTTCCACGCCGAGTATCACAGGCATACCTGGAGCTGCCTAGCTTGCTTTGCACAAATGCCCTTTGTGTGCTCACATTGAGCATGCAAACTGGATGCATGTTTCTACGCGTTTTCATGCTTTCAAAACTTGATCCTGTAGGGTCACTTTATCCTTTGTTTGTTTATTTTTAATAGGATGAAACCAGCCATTGCTGTCCCTCCAGAAGCCAGAAAATACTCTTTGTGAATAGCAGGGGCCGCTTATTCTCCAGCTAAGAATTTCTCTTGTTCTTCAGCAAAATGCTTTGAAGTCTCCACCTTTTTCCTCTTGTTTGAAAGTAGTCACTGGGACTGTCTTCATAGTCCCCATGTATATTTAAATATAAATTGCATCTGACTGCGGTGACAGTAATTAAGGTGGAGGTACTCAGATGCAGCCCGCCTTGCAGGGAGCCTGGCCAATAAACCTGCCATGACTGGCAAGTGTTTTGACCGCTTTAGACAACTGCAATTTCATAAAATGTCCTTCCCCTTCTCCTCGAAGAGAAGGGGGGACCGACAAGCCCCCTCCGGGGCACCTGACACCAGGCAGGGACCAGGTGGCTTTGGGGAGCATGGGGCTGACACCCCACATACCCCCCGGCCTGCTGGCATCTCACCCCATCGGGGTCTTTTCAAGGCTGTCACCTCCCCTTCGCTGTAAAAAGGGATTCCCCCTCACTCCCAAATATGAAAATATTTTATATTATACCACTGATTTTATAATATCCTAGTGATGTGCTCCTGAGGTGTTTGACCAAATATTATTAAAACTCTGCAAGGGCTAATAATCCTGGAAGTAGCACGACGCCTTCCTGTGACATTGAAATCATTTAGTAATTTTACAGTACATTTGAATTTCAGCGTCGCTCAGCCGCTCAGTTTCCATTAACTTTGCCTGGAATTTCATATGTCCGTGCGCACAAGCAAAAGTGTCAAGTTTCTCCTTCATGCTCCAAAACGCCACCTGAATCACAATTGTGCTGTGGCTAATTGTTATTAATTAAGCTGTTCCTAGCAGTCCTAGCTGGGTTCTGCGCTTTTTTTTTTGGTTGTAATAAAAAGCAAACGCATTTAGTAAGCACAGTATTAAGGAGGGAAAACAAGGGAGCCCTGCTCCTGGGAACTTCTCTGCACCCCGCAAGATGGTTTTGGGGTGGGGGTGAGTGTTTTTAAGGACGGGGCCACTGTATCAGCAAGCAGTGCAGAGCCAGGCTTGTTACCGTCAAATTAGCTTTGCTGACCTTCGCTGCCATTTACCCGTCACAGGCAGGCAGCTTCAAGGACATTTTGCAATGAGTAAATTTGCACTGAGCTGCTCCGGCCGCCCGTGTTCCCGCATCACTTAAACACGCAGCCGCGGCCAAAGCCCCCGGCACAAGGTTTGGCCGGGATCACATGCTGGGCGCCCTGTGCACCCCGCTGGGACTCCCCCTCCCGCCTCCCTCCTGTTTCCCAGGTTCAGCTGAACCGGATCATCGAGTGGAGCAAGCAAGAGGAAGGTATTAATGAAATGGGGACCCCCAGGAGCAGCCTCCTCTCAGAGGGCTTGCATTGGGAAAATTGCTTCTTGGCCTTTTCCTCTTAATGAGGCTGCTAATAATGTGCCTCTTGCTTTCTGCCCGGTGACGAGGAGCAAGGTGCCTGTCATTCATCTGCCTTTCTCAGTGTTTGTTTATGAAAATAAAATCAGGTGGGGAGGTCTTCAGGTGGAAATGCTGTCATCTTCTTGTGAGAAGCAGGAATATGAAGCTCCTGTGGTCTGTGGGAATATGTCATCCACATCTTCAGAAAAAGCAACCAGCTGTCTGCTGCGTCTTTTCCTTTTGTGCCCCTCGCCTTAGGTTAAGAACCAGAAAACATTATTTTGGCACAGCACTGGGACATGTTATTTTAACAGTGAGCTAATGGTTACCATTTGCAGGATAAAGGTGCATGTAAATGTCCTCTTCAAAGGTCAGGAATAGTCTTGGGAATTTTCCAGTTGAAAAGGATCAGGGAATGTCTTGTGCACAGACAGAAGAAATAAGCCCCAGGGCACAGGCTGTTGGTTGTTCCAGATTGCTCACCTGTAGCCTTGCTGGAGCAAGCAGCATGGAAAGGGAATCCCTTGGAGAAGCATCGCAGGTGGTTGGGGTGAGAGTCTTCTGCACCACGCTCAGTCTTGGAGCAATTTTCTCCTGCTATCCTCTCCATATGCTGCTGGCTGAAGCTTGAATCTGTCCACGGACCCTCCCGGTGCTACCACCGCTGTTCCCGGGGAAGCCCCAGTGATTTACAAGGCATTGCCTTTCCTTCATCCCAACAGATTCCCTGGTATTTTGCTGTTACACGTCCGTTCTTCTGCTGGTAGTGTTTGCGGAAAAATGACCAAATATCAGATAGCAGCCTGAGCTGGGGCCTGGGTAGTCAGTGAAAGGCTTTCTGACTATTTGAAGGGTTAAACCTTTCACCCTGCTCTTCTGGAGTCTCTTGACAACTTCCTCCCAAGACCGCTGTGTTCACCAGAGCCGCCTTGATCTCCAGGGGAGGTCTGGCCAGGGGATTTGGGCACTTCATTCCCCAGGCAAGGTTTGTGCCCATTCTGTATCGCTTTCTTTTTGCTAAAGCATCTTTCTTCGCAGTGTCTGCAGGGGAGACCTGGCTGGCCACCCTGGAGTGGGCATCTCTCTTCTTGCAGGTAAAACAAGAATCAGCCGCCCATGTTTTCTGTATTTCAAGAAAATAGCCACCCAGGCTCCAAAAAGACCAACCCTATTATATATGTGTGCATGTGTGTGTGTGTGTGTATGCGTGTACATGTGTGGGAATAGCTGCACGGGATGTGCTCCCGTGTTGCCCACAGAGATAGCAACAGGGGAAAACCCTCGCGGTGTTACTTGTGATGGTTTTGTGTGACAGCGCGAGCGCAGACGTGCACTCGCTGTCTTTGCTTCCTCCTGCCTTCCCCGATTCCCCGCCAAGGGTGTGCAGTTCTGCCTGAATCCACCGTTAGTAAGAGAGGCAAGCCCCAGTACGGATTCCTCCAGGGATAAACCAGTCCTGCGGTTGCCAAGTGGAGGATTCAAAACTAACGGTGCTTCTGCTCCTAGGATTTACCATTTGCAAGATACTTTATTGCTATCTTGTGACATTTCCCTGCACTTTTATGCTCGTTTATATAACTGTTTTCTTTGATTTACAGGAGGTTTTCTTCATGTATAACAGCGTCATAAATTGTGCAGCCCTGCTTTCAATGGTTATGAATTTGAGATGCTCAGTAAACCGTGGGATGAGAGGAAAGGGCGGAAGCCTTTTGAAGAGGCTTTTGATCACGACCCCAAACAAAATAACCCGTTCTGTCCATACAAATCTGAAGCAAGCATCAAAATTAGTCGGCATAGTCTGTTTCTTGACTAGCTAGCTGCTTGTGGGTTTATTTAGTGCAAAATGTAAGTTATTCGTGTACGATCAAAGGATGCGTGAGGCCAAACCCACACAGTGGTGACATTTGTGTGGTGATCCCTGGGATCCCACAGATCCCAGGTCTGCAGAGGTTTTCAGAGGAGCAACAAATTAATGTTCTTTTCATAAACCTTTCTAGTTCTTTTCTCTTTCTCTTTATAAGCCTGCTTTTTCACATGTTCTTTTTTAGGGCCCTCAAACAAGCTCATATTTCCAAGGAGTGTTCAGCGGCCATCAGAGATCCAAAGCCTATCAAAGCCGCTGGTCAGGCCAGTGAAATAAAGACCTTGAGTTTTGATTTTTGTTGGCATCTTACTTTGTAGAGGAAGAGAAACAACTCATTTAAAAATTGCTTTCTGAGTTCAGCTGTCAGAGAAGCTTTCTGTTGACCTTTACAAATTGATACCGTCACAATCAATGGACAGAAGTTTAAGGGCAGTCTCTGGGGCAGCGGGGCAGAAATAAACCCAAACATTTATAAAACATATGTGGAGTGCATTTTAAAAAGCCCAACAGAAAGAGCAGAAAGTACTAATAGGGAACATATTTGAGCAAACTGATCTATAAAGAATTCTTAATGCACAATTTTGACAAGTACAGTTACTTAGAACTTAATTTTTGGAATGATTTCTGAAAGTGTATGAAACCATAAATAACAAACAAATATACCTTAGGTTAGTGCAGCGCAGCAGTAGGTTGGGCGAGGAAAACAATTAGAGATTTTGCGGTTGCTTTGCCAAATTCGACTGCAGGGGAGGTGCCTTTGAGGAGCAATTTCACAGCAACTTTGACTCCCCCCATGGCCTGTTGCAGCCTGGGACAGTGAAGCGGTTTACAAAGGCTCCGTAGGAACTGCATGAGGAGGGGCAAGTCAGGCTGTGATTTCACTGGCCAGCTTGCTCATTTTTAAAGAATCAGTGAGACAAACTGAGAATTTCATCAAACGCAGACCATGCAGTCCTCACCTCCCAGGTAAAACAGGCAGAAGTTTCAGCACTGCCGGCGTTTGCCCTGAATATACTGCTCATGTACAATGAGGTTATCGATTCGAATGCAAGTCCTGCCTCTGCCCCCTTCGTGCGGATTTAATAGCAGCTTATGGCAACAGCCTTAGTGAGGTTAAAAAGTAGTTCCTTTACTTTCTTAACAACGGGAAAAACATTTCAGTGGTAGAGGTACGGTTTTATGTGGGGTAACGATACCCCAAAATGGCCACTGTGCTGCTGTTCACCAGAGCTGAAGCCCTTAGCGGCCTTGGAAGAATTTATTGGGTGCTCAGGCTTTTATTTAGCTTTTTATTTTTATTATGTTTAATTTAAATTGTGCAATCCAGGACTTGGTTCAAAACAGATGGGTTTGAGAAGGTGGGAGTTCGGTGTTCACTTGCACCTCCGCTCCTGCGGGTGCCTGGCAGCAACGGCATACCCGGCTCAGCAGTCTGCCTGAAGCCCTTCGTGTGAAACCTGTGTCGGCTACAACAGAGGGAGGATCGGCAGAAGATACTAGCAGATGTGGCAGAAGATACTAGCTTAAGACTAGGCTGTATGTTTTTATACATACTGTATCAAAGTAAGGAAGTTCTTGCATAGACTTGAGTTATTGAAAGTTTGGTTTTCCTGCCTGTAAGCTGATACCTGAAAGCACTTGGTTTAATAACATACGGCTTTTATTATTTAGTTGAGCCATGGGCAATTATGAAAATACAACCATCAGTTTAAGGAAGGCTTGTCTAAGAGAGCACTTTAGATTAATTTTTTGACTTGATGACCTTAACGTATGTGACCACCACAGACCCAAGGATGTCATCCCTGTTCCCAGGTCCAGTGTGTTTTGGCTCCAGACAAAGCGAGACGTCCACCCGTGGGCCCGGCCGGCCTCAGCGCAGCCCCTGCCTCTCCCTGCACCTCCCAACGCCGTTCCCCTCATCTGCAGTACTTCCAAGTTTAAATAATTACCATGTCAGCTGTCTTACATGAGCTGAATTCTCCTGTCTGCTTGACAAGGTTATCGTGTTGCTTGAGAGGCTGTTATTTTCATCAATGAAAAATAAACTGCATGCAGTTTCAGCTTAATAGACCTGTGCATATTGGCTAAAATAGAGTAGTTTCTTTAATCACGTTCTCCTGCATTGCGCAGTCACCTTGAAGCACTTGGGCAAAGCAGCTCTGAAATGTTGGGTTTGCTCTTGCCTGGTTGATGAGGATACCCAAGGCCCGGTGTGGTCATCTCAGGTGCTCCCTGTGAGATGCTGGGTTTCTTTATTTCCCAAATGTTTTTCCGGGGACTTCTTGTTTAAGCCCCTCTGCAGTTTTGCCTTGCAGGGTTTGCCAGAATTTGGGGAGGTTGTTTTCTCTGAAGCAGTCCATTTCTTTATGTGTTTAAATTTCATAGTTGTTTTATTAGGTGGTATTTGGGTTATGTGATAATTAGTAATGTAACATGAGAAAAATTTCTGTGGGAGATCTTGGGGAAATACCTTTTTTTTTTCTTTCTTTCTCTCTCTCCTGTGTTGCAAGTGGCTTGTGCTTGCCCTGTAAGGAGGCGGCGGTTGCTGTGTGCTTTAGTGGTGACTAATTACCCGCAGTTACATTAGCAGATATAAAAGCACCTGTCCCACCTACCCTGTCTGAGCTGTATCTTTTATATAAACAGTGCTTAAATACTAGTAAGTAGGATCTGAGGGTTTGTGCACGTTTTGCCAAGTGTATTTTAAATATTGTACCGGCAGTGAGGACTGCAATCCTGTTCCCATCGCAGCGGCTGCCAGCGCTCCCGCTGGATTTCTCGGGCTGAGAATCAGGCAGAAGCTGAATGAATGCGCTCCCTTGTGTGGGCACAAACTCGGTGTGTTTGTACAATGTTAATTAAAATGCATTTAAGTTGAGTGAATGCTTGCGGTATTCAGGGGCCCTCTGGGGAAGGAGGGAAAAAAAGAAAAGCAGGCAGGCAAAGGCCCCCGGCTGTCGTGGAGCTTCCTGGCGGAGCGGCAGGGGAGCGCCCCCCGCCACAGCACCACGGCTATGCTGTCTGCAAGCTCAGCACCCTTGGACCCCAGGAGAATGCTACAGGGGGGAAAGAGCCCTTCATCTTCCCCAGCAAAGCAGCCTGATTTGTGAGCTGGGAAATGATTTGGGGCCAAACCTCACAGCAGATGTTACTGGCATCCTTCACTAAATTAATTTGTGTTGAAGGCACATGGGCAAAAACCCAGTCCAAGTGTCTGGCTCCCACCTGTGCGTGTGTTCACCTGGTGCTTGTGGTTTGTGCTCCGTCATCTCCCCCCTACTCCTGCCCCTGGCATTGAAAAAGCAACCCAAGTCCTTTCCACTGCTGAGACCCATAGCGATTTCCACCACTTTGCCCTGGTAGGGAGCCAGGATACACCATGATGCAGTGATGGAAGGGAACAGGTTGCATGAGTCATTGCTGCTGTGCTGGAGCAGGACTTGGGAAGAGTGAGGGTTGGAAAGTGGGGAGAGCAATATTTGCAAACTCATAGGCCTTCAGCTTGGCCCTTCGCTCTGCATTTCGCTGCCCAAGAACACGTGGCCTTGTATTACTCATGATCATTTATCTGCGGACCTATTAGTCTCAGAAAGCATTGGTGGTGGTCTATACTTTGGTACTGTAGAGAAGGATTTTGGTTCTTGGCATTAAGAGTTAGATTCACAAGCTTAATTTTGGGTGCTGCACTCAACTGGCCGAACTGGAGACTAGTGCAGGAATAGGCGGTCTGTAACGGTCTTCACCAACAACAGGGAGAGCGATTCCTCCGCATGATGGTTCAGAGCAACAGCAACATTGGCGTGGACTAACTTGCACTCTGGAGTGGTATTTAATTTCCTAGGGGAGGAAACAGGTCTGTTGGAAAAGGGGTGCTGGTGGTATTCTTGATCATACTGGGAGATCCAGTAAGGAGCCCACAACTGGAAACCTAGTAAAAGAGAAAGGTCCTACCGCTCCTTAGAAGTTGGAGGGCAGAGAAGACCAGCACTGCATTTCAGAGCTATTTGAAAACCTTTTCACTGTCCCAAAATGAGGCCTTATGTGAACTAAGCCATGTGCTGGAAGCAGAGACCACTCCAATATTTCTTAGATAATGTCTATTAATTGCTTGTTTAGGTTATGTACTTCACTGGGAACTAAACTGCAAATGCTGAAGAAATTTCAGTAAAGTTATATTTTGTATCCTGCATCCAGTAAGAAAATCCCACATTCCTCCTAAGCTATCACGCTATATAAGTACCTGTAAAAGAAACCTTTAATTTTAAATGCTTTTCTGTCACAACTTGTGTGCTGGTAATTTGCCAATTTGACCACTGGAGCCAGCAAGCACTTTGTCGGAGCTGGCCTGATGGTGATGATGGTGAGCAGTGCGGGGCCACGTGTCACCTCCGTCCCTCGGGTTCCCCGCCAGCTTGGAGGCTTATCCGCTGCCTCCTCGTCGGAGGGAGCGCTTCCAGATTCACAGCAAGACCTCAAGGAGAGCCAGATGATAGAGCAGATGGCAGATGACTAATTTGGCAAAGTTAGATGAGTGGAAATTGTTTGCTTTAATTGCTTGTCAAGTCCGGTACCTACATTATAGTTAAGAAGCAACTATTTACCCTCAAAATAGAATGAAATGAGGAAAGCGTGCCTACGTGTTGCGTGTCTGTGAAGTGTAGGGAGAAAAAGGGAAGGAGAAGTACCCAGAGAAAATAATTTGGTACAAAGACCTGGGGAGGAAGAACCATTGGTAAAGCTTCTTGTATTAATTTGTGCCTTTTGTTTTTTTGGTTTTTTTTCAGTAGTAGCTGTGTGATATAGGTCCTGCCGTAGTTTTTCCCATTTTGTCCTTTCCAGATGCTGTATCATAATATATATGTGACAAAACAAAGAGAAGCAATACTGGAAATATTGGTATAAAGCAAGCAGATGACAATGGTTTGACATGGTCGGCATGGGCAATTATCCTTGAAATCTTGCAGCATAAATCCAGTCAGTGTTTTGATGCCATTTTTTGGTGGGTATGAACAGGAGTGTTACATTGGTAAAATATGTTCTGTAGCATCCACCAAACAGATTTTGGTGAGCTCGGTGCAAGGAGAGGGTGCCATCAGCTCAGGAAGGTGTTACCACACCTGGCTAATCCTTCTTGATGAAGTTACAATCACTGTCAGTCTTTACTGTGCCTATTTGTGTTCCTGTTCATAAAATTGGGAAGAGCTTCCCTTTGTAGGTGGCATCTGATCAGCCTCTACTGGAGGTGGGACCACCCCGATAACACACATCCTTGCAACTTTTCTGGGAGTGCTGGAAAGCTTTTACAATGGCATGTGAAATGATATTTGGGAGTTTCGCGAGCAAGGTTCAGGCAATTTTTGATCCCTGGTGCTATCAACCCAGGAACCTCTTCTCCATGCAAAGAGAAGAAAGGCTATTAAAGTGTTTCAGAGCGTTCTTTTAGCATTGCAGATTAAATTTATAGTTGTTTTTTTTTTCATTACTTTATTTAGCAGTTGTGGAGAGCTTAACTTGGAAATCAAAATAAATAATAGCACTCCCAGGCTTATGTTTCTGGGCTGTTTGCACGTTTACATGCAGGTAGAAGGGATTAAAGCCATGATGGTGTGGCTCACAGCTGCAAGCTTGTACTGTGTCACCTCATCCCGGTGACACCCTGATGGACTGAACGGTGGCTGGATGGCAAGGCTGAGCTTCTCTCATGGCAACGTGGCTGTCCAGGGGTTTGTGGCAGTTGGGTTGATTGCATGCAACTGGATTTAAGTGGGATGATAATTTTCTAGGGTAGAGCAGACCTCACGGAAGGAAAACGCTTGTGCCAGCTGAGCTTTTAATTAGGAGTACAGAGAAAATTATGCTGTCCTTCATTACAGTCTCTTACCCAGGCGAAGCAAGCCGCTAATTTTAAAACACTCTTCAAAACCACTGGGTTTACAGGAAAACGGCTAGTGACCTCAAGGAGCGTTACATCTGTAAGACTGTAAGTGCAGACAGTCCCGCCCTTCATTAGAACGTGCCTAATTGCAAGAAAATTCAGGGCTTTTGCAGCTTATTCAAGGCGAGCTGTAAAATAATAATGAAAGGATTAAAAGTGTGTTTACCCCTTCTTCTGTGTGCGTACATGACACGGTGCCCAGGCTGTTGCTGCGAGAGGGGAACATAATGAAATGAATGGGGACTGCTGTGGCATTGCTGCTAATTAGTTGCTCCTTAAGGGGCTTGAGTATTTGCCCCCATCTGGGGGTCTTAACAAATTGCCACAAGTGTTTGCAATTATTAATAAACAGTTATGTTAGCTGCCTTTCAAGAAACCCGAATGATGGTGCTGTCTGTAAAAACACAGCTAATTAAGTAAGTAAGTAAGTGGGAAGTACAGGAAAACTGTGTTAGAGATGCAGACTGTCGTTGGATTCGTCCTGTCTGGGATGAAGGAACACGTGATTCTCTTTTCATAACACCCTCCTGAAACTAGTGAGTCCGAGAGTTTAAGTCTCCTCTTATGTCTTTGGCCCACTTGACAAGTCAATGCACCGGCGGAGGTTGTGCTGCGTTCAGGTGGAGGCTGGCGCGGGGCAAACGCGCTGCTCTCCTGCATCCTCCCCAAACTGATAATAGTAAATGTTTTATGATTCAAAAGAATGTATCCAGATGCTCCAGATAACTCCCTTGGAGATGGCAATGAGGAAACCTTGTCACTGCTTGGTCTGAATGTGATTTGGGAGAGGAGTGAGACGCCGGCATTTCAGGTGGGAGCGACTGTGCCGGAGATGATGGGATTCAGTCTTGTAGAGTGACTCCAAGTGTAGGCAAATCTGGAGAGGGGTTGAATAAGAAATTAAATAAGTTGATCTCCTTCCAAAAGTTAGTTCATCTGTTGAGCTGGGAGGATTATAAAATCCATTAGTATTACAAGAAACAGAGCTAAAAGGAATCAAATATGATTTCTTAATTTAATATATAGATTTATCATCAACAGAGCAGAGCAAAATAATGGCCTAAAAAGCGGAAGCTAAAGGACATTTTAAAATGTCTCCATTATTTGCTACCTTTGAGTGAGCATCTGAATGATTTGGCTTTGTTATGAAAAAAATGTCAATGGGAAATTAATTTCCAAGTCATGTGCATGAATATTGATGGAAAAACGTAGATTCAATTCAATACAGGCGATTATTACTGCTGTAATTGGGGCCATTAAGAGCTGAAGCTCTTCTCTGTCACTTTAGGTAGCTGGGAATAAGTAAACAACTGAACGTGAAATGTGAATGTGTGAGTAATGCCTGAAATCCACTTTTGTGATGGCCAAGCAGCGCTCTGCCCCAGCGGCCAGCCAAAATCACCCACGTTTGGGGTGTAGATGAGAAGTGGCCACGGGCTGGCAGCCTGGGTGGTCCCCATCACCGCTGGGTTGGGGCTTCCCAGGCGGGAAGGTGCACGTCCTTCAGCTGCGGGATAGCGTTAGTGGTGGGCGTCTCTGGACACGTACCCACGCACGCTCTGCGAGGGTTGTTGCCAGAACGTGGAAAGAGAGGGCATGGCCAAATGTGTGTTGATGGAGAGATGGGTTTGAGAGCTTTGTGGCATGCTGGTAACCTGGTACTACAGACTGTCAGTCAACGGCTCACTGGGGTTTCCGTTGGGGAAGACGTAAGGGGACGTCAGATTTTCCTGGGCGTGCATTGAAACCACGCTGAAGGGTTTCCCTCACTGAGACACCTCTGTAAGGCCTTCTGAGCAAGTCGGGAGCGTACGTGCTCAGAGATGCTCAACAGTGAGAGAAGCTGCAGACTGGAGGCACATCTTAAGCTGCTACTTTTTTGACCTCTGTTGGAGGCAGGGGAATTAGTGTTTTTTATTAACCAGGAGAGGTTCTGCTGCAGGGCCTGCTTTTAGCTCGCAATCTTTATTTACTTGCCACTCCTTGCTTTCTGGGGCTATATAAAACAACGTGTCTAACAACATACAACAAAGTACTTTGAAGAGAGTTTATGAAATAAACATCATGGGGGTTTTGCATGGCATGACAAGGAAATACATTTTGTTGTGCTCATGTTTATGCCTATACATGGCTGGAGCATCCCTGAAAATATGTATTATTTTGGCACTTAATTTTAAAGAGCTGCTACAACACATAGATGCCTGTTGCTGTTCAAGAGCTGAGCAGGAGGGTGAGGGGGATATGTTTGTGCTCTGTGTCGAGCTCGGGGACAGAGGGACTGGGGACCCCGTGTAACCCCTGCTCAGCTCCCACCTCTCACGTGGTTACTTTAGTGCTTAACTATTTCGGCAAATGAAACCCAGAACGATTATTTTTGCCCTGGAGGAGCTGGGAATTGTCTGCTGTGACTCAAAAGTTAACTTACCGTTAACTGGTAGGTCACTGTGTGTGCTCTCTGGCCTGTGTCCCTCCCCGGTTTGGCTCCCTGGCGTGTGTGGGCAAGCAGGAGCACACATACATGGCAGCAGCATTTCTCCCCCATGGCAGGAATGGCTTTTTACCCCATTAGTTGTATTTTGCCTTAAAAACCCCACCGACAGCGTACCTCATCTCTCTGTTGTAAAGGACTCCCTGTGAAGGATGGAGGTGCTGTCCCAGCTCTATCCTCCTGTAAGTGACGATTGATCTAATCTGCTTTTCTTAAATATGTTCACACTTCTCTTTTGTGTTTTGAGTCTGGCATAATTATTAGGTGCATCAAACGTATATGTTTAAAACCTGTGCTGTAAAGCTGAGGCACAGAGAGATTAATGGCTGCTTATAATAACAGATTGTTAACAATCCATGCTTATACCCACATTTGCTTTGGGCCTTCTACTCGTTCTGTAGATCGGGGCTCTCTCCCGCTCCAAGTCCTGTTTTTGCATCGGCTGCGCTGCTGGTTGGGTACCCATGGCAAAAAAAAAAATCTGCACTGCTGCACCCCCGACTGATGTAGAATACTCTCACTTTTGGTATATGACTTGATTTAAGGCTATCTGTAACCAATTTCTTCTTCTTGTTGAGGGGAGATGACCTGTCAGGACAGTACAGAGCTGCAAAAGACAAGCCAGACCATGCAACGGTTGGGAGGATTGATGCTGGGCAGTGACTTTCCCTGGTTTCCCAAATTTTGTGGCAGAGCAGGCTGGGAGGAGCGGGGTTGCACGGGCCTTTTGCCACGTTTCAGGCAGGCAGCAGAGACCCAGGTGTGAGCTGGAACAAGGAGATGTTTTGTGTAAGAGAGGACCAGAGGAGATTTCTTTTTTTAAGACAGAAATCAAATGCTTGGGATTATGATGAGATAAATTTAAAGGAACAACATGATTTCTTCTTGCTTTTAAGATTTTATTCATCTGAAAGAATTGATTTCCATAGCAATATCAAAAGTTACTGCAATGGTTTGGTTGTACAAAATTAATCTCACTCAAACTTGCAGTCCCGGTTTACATCTGGGCTGGCTTTACCGCTGTTGAATCCTCTTGCAAGAGCGGACTTCAGGTGTTCTGCCTCCTTACAACAACAAATGGCTAAATTAGCTTTCAGGAAACGTTTAATGGGGGTGAAACATGAAACATCAGCGTTGCAGTATATAGCTTTATTAGCTGAGCTGCTGGAATTGTTTTCTGAGCTATGTTGATCCTTAGCACCGATTGCGAAATGGAACAGAAATTATTTATTAGGCCTCAGTAGCCTTAAGACAGAATAATACTTATTTGACTGGAAACACAGTCAATCTTGTTATAGATGCTGCTGCGTTTAAGGAAGAAGCAAAGAAACTGATTTTGTAATTGGTAGCAAACATTTTTAGACATCTTCTGGCAGGGACAGGCGTGAATCTCCGTGAAGGGTGGAGATGCATGTATGTCAGATCTCGAGGTTGTTCCAAATAAAATTCTAAATAGGAGCTAGGACAAGGCTTTGTATTTCAAAAAGAAAGATGTGCCATCCCCTAGCAGCAGTGGTTAATCCTTCCAGGTGTTCAGTCCAGCAGAGCTACATCAGGTCCTGGTGGAACTTTTCTATCCTGGGAATTCCCAAAAATGGCTATTAAAAATATAAATAAAATCTTGTTTAGATATGCTTTACCCTTAAGTGGTAAGGTTTTACGGGAGAAATTTCAAAATGGGAATGTTTGTGCTTTAAATTAAGCCTTGAAATCAGGTGATAGTTTTTATGTTAAAACCTGAGCAAACCAACCAGTTTTGGTTTTCTGCAACACAATATAATGAATATATGTCAAATATTTCAAGTGTTTAAACTTAGCAAGGACTTTGAAATTTTACTTATACCAGAAAGTCACAGAAAGAAATAAAAAAATTACGTCCCTTACAGTATTTCCTCTGGTAACTAGACCAAATGTGTATTTGGAAAAGCAGTCCTATGTAGTGCCTCTTCAGCTTGGGTCCATGCTCTTTAGCTACTGGAAACACAAAACCTGAAAATGATCTGATTAAAACCTTGGTGCTGTGCGTGGCTCGCAATGAAACCAGCCCCTGCTGTGCCTCCCCGGTGAGGAGTTCCCCTTCAGGAGGCACAGAGTTCTGCTGCCGTTCTTAGGGCAGAGGGAGTTTCCTTGGGAGAAAACTTTGAGCAGTTTGTGGGTTTCTGGCTGCTTCCCTGTCGTGGTTTCAGAGTTAATTTTCTTCCTAGTAGCTGGTACCGTGCTGTGGTTTGGATTTAGGGTGAGAATAACGTTGGTAGCACAGGGATGTTTTAGTTGTTGCTGAGCAGGGCTTACCCTCAGTCAAGGACTTTTCAGTTTCCCGTGCTCTGCCAGCAAGGAGGGGCACAAGGAGCTGGGAGGGAGCACGGCCCGGACAGCTGACCCCAACCAGCCCAAGGGATATTCCATACCATAGGGCGGCATGGCCAGTATAGAAACTGGGGGAGTTGACTGGGAGGGGCCGATAGCTGCTCAGGGATGGGCTGGGCATCGGTCAGCGGGTGGTGAGCGATTGTGTTGTGCAACACTTGTCTTTCTTGGGTTTTATTCCTCTGTCTCTCTCTTTTTGTTATCTGCCTTTTCATTATTATTATTGTTATAGCTTACTTTATTTCAGTTACTAAACTGTTCTTATCTCAGCCCATGGGTTTTACCTTTTTCTGATTCTCCTCCCCATCCCACTGGGGTGGGGAGTGAGCAAAGGGCTGCGTGGTACTTAGTTGCCAGCTGGGGTTAAACCACAACACTCCTGAAGCCCTTTGCCAAGGGGCTGCTGAAGCTCAAATTGCCCTGGCGCAAGAGCAGTTTGCTTTGCAGCAGAGGGACCACAGCAGTGAATAGAGATGAGAATTGTTCCCATTTCTGTTTTATAAAAAAAAAAAAAAGAGAGGAGGGGATGTAGTAAGTAAACAGTCAATAATAGCAGTACTCAAAAACCTAATTACTTTTCATATTTATAAAAAGGACCTACATCATTCAAAAGAGCATATTTTAACCAATTTTACTGATTATGCCTCCAGACATGGAGAGTTTTGTTTATATTGATCTAATCCAGGAATGAGAATGGCTCCAGAAAGGCGATTCTGGTGTAGCTCATGTTTTGCATAATATAATGTCCATTTCAAAAGTTTGGATATATTCAGATTAATTTGCTCACAGATAAGAACAGCCCACAAGCTGTTGGTAAAGAGGAAAAGCAAGTGCAGACAAAAAAAGCCCCCAAAAGCCCAGCCCCACACTTGACCATTTATGTAGCGTTGCTGTCCTGGCAGGCTGACAGCTGCATGAAAAACTGCTGTTGTAAAATGCTGCTTCTCTATTTCTTTCTCGCATTCATTTTTGTCATTGCTTGATGCACAGCAAGCTAATAGACTGAGCCGAGCTGTTATTCTACAGTAGCTTTGACCTGAACTTCAAAATTTAGAACAGGGTGGTGTAATATTAAAAGGCATCTTCTGAAAACTAACTGTATTTAGGATGGTGTTTCCTAACTCAGCTGACACATCTCCACTGTACGTTCAGTCTGGTGACTTGTGGAAAGACGATGTGTTTTTTGCTATTGGCTTTCTCTTCTTTAATTGCATAAAGCTGGGAAAAGTTGAGGTCTTAAGAAAAGTGATGGGGAAAACAATGTTGGGTATAAGCCTTCTGGTCAGGTGGCTCTTGGCTTGGCCAACCCGCCGTTCTGAGCATCAGCTGAATAGGGAAAATGTTGGACTACCCAGGTCAGCTTGGATGCACAAGTCTCTCCAGCCTTACGTCCTTTAGTCGGTGATTGGCACACCTCTGTTCAGCATCCGATTCTGTCATTGGAAGAACTAGTAGGGACTTTGCCGAGACATGGGTTTCGCCCTTTAAGTGCTGGGGTCAACTATTTTTGCATTTTCCCTGTATTTCTGCATTTTCAGCCTTTTTGCATTTGACGGTAAATCCCAGCACTTCATCCCGTATGGTGAGATGTGTTTAAATTGCCAAAAGGATCATGAACCGTATTTGTACCTTCCTATCTCTGCTGCTAATATTCAAGTAACTTGTGCTGAGGTTTTTTTGCAGGACTCAGTCTTGTGAATAATTCAGGATTTTTGTTGCAATTACCTGTAGCTCTGTATACAAACTTTATTTCCTTTTCTGCCTCTGTGCCCCTCTTCCATGCTCATCCTGATTGTTTGTCCCATGGTTTCTTGCAGTGTGTGCCGGCACTGAGAACAAGCTGAGCTCCCTCTCTGACCTGGAGCAGCAGTATCGGGCCTTGCGCAAGTACTATGAGAACTGCGAGGTAGTTATGGGCAACCTGGAAATCACCAGCATTGAACACAACCGAGACCTCTCCTTCCTGCGGGTAAGCAATCTTCTTTTTTCCTTCTCTCCATCTTCCGTGTTTAGGGGAGTATCTACAGGTGCTGGGCTGGAGAAGGGCAGGTCTCTTTCCCAACAGCTCCACTACAGTCTGACAGGATAACATCATAAATGTGCAGAGAAGAGGAGCAGTGTCATTGCTGTGACAGATGCTTTGAATATGCATCATTTAGATTTATCCAGGACTTGGGGGAGAAAGCCATGTCACCGCGCAGAAAGGTGACGCCTTGCAGGTCTGTCTCAATGTGTGTTGCCAGCAGGTACGGAGCAGTTAAGGTAGCGTTTATGAAGGTCAGAGAATCACGCAGATAAGCACTGGAGGCTTGGAGAAGCTAGTGCTAATAAAATGCTATATATGGACTGATTGATAGATAAGGAAGGGAAGAACTCTGGGCAACGTTTATAGAGCATTTAAGAAAAAAAAAAGATGATTGCTGAATGAACATAAAACCCTCTTCGTGTACGAGACAAGAGTTATAAGCCTAGTTGACTCTCCGGCATCCAGGGGAAATCTGTGATAGATGAAGGCTGTCCTGCCACGGTGGAGCCTGGGTTGTGGGCTCCCTCAGCCCTCCTTACATCAAAGTTTGACTAAATATCATGCTTTTGGGTTTGTGAAGGAACATTTCAATGTGGTTTGTACGTTCCCTGTTAAAGTGCTAGCAGCCACAAGGAGGGAAAGGTGAATGCCAAATTAAAAGAGTTTAAACCCATCGTTATTTGGCGTTTCAAAACTAATTATGTTTGAAGAAATATCCCGGTAAAGGAGTGATCCAGTGCACTCAGGTGGGCATCTGAGGATGCTGCAGATGCTGTGGCTGCAACATAGAAGAAACTGTTATGTAGGTATGAGGGCCAGGGTAGAAAAGGCAGACCGTGGCCATGTGGTTGCGGTGTGTGCTGATTATACTCCCCAACAGAAGAAGCCAAGGTATGGCACAGATAAGGGTTTACACTGCTCATATCATATGGTATTGCTTGTATTTGCTTCTGTGAAATGCTAATGTCATGTTTCAAGATGCGTGTCTGTATGTAACTGGCATTTTCATAAAAAGCACGTGTGGGGAGCGGTGAAGTTTAAATCTGGCAGCAGGAAGAGAGCAGTAGGAGTCAGCCCCAGCAGGTTGTGTTACACTCAGTCGTTTGGTTTGCTGGGTCTCGGGTGAACCTGGTGCTCAATTTCAGTTTGTAAAAATGTGAACTTTCCATTACGGGTTCTAACAAAGGCAAAGCTGATTCTCCAACAACATGTTTAGCTTTGCTTTATGTTAAATTTGTAGGGATTTCATAAGATTTCCGCTCTATTTGTTGGCCTATATTTACTTAAAGCGTACACCAGGCTGCTAAAAGATCTGCAAGCAAAATTCAGCTACCAGATATGTTTGAAGTAAAGTTTGGGGTGCTAATTACACTCAGACTAACAGGTTGCCTGTTAATTTGAGCTATGAATGCCTAGGAAGTAAATGCTATCTATACATTTCACAGTTGTGACAGGTGGGGAAAACACATATGCTTGTGCTCTGAAATAGATATAGCCTTGGTGCAGCTGGACTAACGTTTCTCACCGCGTTAGACAGGCAGCAGATAGATATCTCCTGCACGGGCAAGATCCCCACACTGATTCAGGCATCGCTGGGTGCCTCCTGAAACCCTTGACTGGACCATCGTGCGTGGCTCAAATTCATCATGGACGATTCCCCCGCCTTGGCTTTCCTCCCTGCTTAGGCTGCCTGCTGGTAGGTAGAAAAAAAATTATTTGGAAATTAGGGGAATTAACATTCCTTGTGGAGAGCTGCTGTAAGCAGAGTAAAACATTGGTGGGAAGTGGGCAGTAAAATCAGCAAATGAGAGGAAGAAAGAAGGGCCCTGTGTAGTAAATGGCGGTGGTTCGGTCACTGGTGCTTTTTAGTTACAGTTACTAATGCTTTTTTAATTAGTTTTTTTAGTTCTTTTACCTGAGACTGCCCTTTTGCAGATGTCTCAGCAAAAAGCAGAACTTGAAACAAAACCCAGCAAACTGGAAGTCTAGTTAATGTGATAAATTGTAGTCGTTAAAATAGAAAACCAAACGGAAGAGAACGTTGCTCTTGGTGAGGCAAATAAGAAGTAAGTGTTGGCATATTTACGCCGATAATTCGACATTCATTAGTTAGGCAGTATTACTTGTTTTATCATTTTAAAAATGGTTTTAATGGCCAAAGGAAGGTGGCAGATGGGAGATAACTAAAAGAAAGCCCATTTTTCTTTCTCGGACATAAATGTGGTGAACTTGTCGTGCAAGATGATGCTCCTTCAGCTTGCTCCAATTTTGCTTAGTCTCTGTTGCAATAGTTGCCCTCGTTGTCCACCAAACGGACTGCAGGTAGGCAGTTGACGTACCCCTGGGTTATTTGTCCGTCCGGCTGATGGGTACCGTGGTTTGTGTGCTGCCTGCCTGCCTTCTTGTTAGTGATCAGCTTAGCTGGGCAACCTCTCACTCCAGGACAGGGGGAAGACTGAACTAGGCATGCTGAGCCTTTTTATCATGCAATAATAAACTAATACCATAAATGAATTGAAGTAAAAAAAACCCCACAATGTAATTTTATTTACCCTGCAGAAGAACATTAAAAGATCAGCATCCCATCTCTCATATTTATTTAGACATTTATTCTCTAAGTAGATTTGCTTTATGTCTATGAGTTAGCTCTCTGGATATCTGCTGATTAACACTAAAAAGGGCTGCCTGTCACCTGAGCGAAATGCTCAACCACTTAAACTTCCAGGCCTGCAAGCGAGTGCATGGTGTTTGAGGTCATGAGGCGCTTCCTTCACGTAAGAAGGGATTGCATGTACTAGTGGTTTTTTCCAAGCATTCTCATATATGTGTGCAGAACCGGAGCGCCAACCTGCTGGTATAGTTTTATGTCTTTTGAGTTTTGCTTCTGGTTGAGTTATAGTCTTGGTATTGCTTTCGCGTGGGTGACCAGAACAAAGGTGAGCAATTCCAGTATGAAGTTGTCCTCTGTGTGTGCTACCCTCCAGCTCCATCAGCTCTATTCGTACTGCTCGGTGCTTTCCCACACCGTCAGTCCTGGCAGAACAAAGGAGCACTATGTAGGAGGAAAAAAATGTGTCTAAGCCTGAGCGCAGGCAAAGGCCAGATGTTTCTGACTGTGTGCTCATAGCCTGCTTGCTTTCTTATTCTTCTGAGGCTCAACCTACGCACAGAAAATGTACGCTGGGGTAATTCAGTCTTTGGAGTCCCACCACCACAAGTTTTGGCAATGAAATGAGGCTTAGGTTAACGCACCGCGTTGCTGCTGGAGCAGCACCTCCCTGTCGTGGCCAAGGCACGCTCTCCATGGGCATAGGCTGCAGTACGGAAAGGCACTTACTGTTTCCAAGAGCATGACTGAACCGGGGAGGACAAATAATTGGGTGGAAAACAGGCCTCGAGAGCTCCCTTGTCCATGTCAACATGTCCAGGCTCACCCAGCAAGTTGGCAGTGATGATGCGAGGAGGTCGACCTCTGTCTCCCACTGCTTTCCAACCCACCAGCATCCTTCAACTGATTGTATAGGCCAGGCTTTTGCGCTAGGACTTGCTCTATGAAACTGGATAAGCTGGTTGAGCTGGTGCGTGTCTTGAGTCTCATCAACGCTAGAGCTGAGATTTCTTTTCCTGCTTTGGATTTCAGAAAAAAAATCTTGAGAAGAGCTCAGATTGCACACTGGTTCATATTGCAAATGACAGTTTGGTTTTAGAAACAGGAACCTATTTTAGTTTTACTTGGCAAAGCTGATAGTTTGTATTGTGGACAGTTCTTATTTCTTAATAGCATCTCTGTATTCAATTTTCGAAATAAAATACGCAATTAGTATACCACAAAACAATCTTCTGCAAGCTCTCGTGTTCTGTTAAACACATTTGGTAAACGAGAGTTATCTTTGACTAATCCCCAGGCTTTTAGCAATTCACAGTCAGTAAATTGTCTTCTCGCGCCTGCATTTTATTTAACCAATTCAGATTATTTATTTTTGAAGACATGACCAAAGTTCTGTGCTGTTCCCTGCAATAACTCTCCCAAATGATTATGAAACTTATTTCTAACCACAATCAACAGCCTTCAAAAATGATCTACCACTGCTTTATAAATCCTTTTTTCATTTACCTCTACGGTGCCTCTGATACCCTCAGCCACAGCTACCCTGGCAGCTATCTGCCTGCCATTTAACAGGGTGGGCGTTTCGTGGTGGGGTGGGCAGCTTTACAGCTCCTGCGGTTACTGCAAAGACGTATAGCCCCGTCTTCCTTTTGTGTTGCTTGGTGAAAACCTGCGCCAGCCCGTACTTATCCCTTTCCTTACAATCACGTTTAGACTTTGTGGCAGATGGAATTTGGGGTTTGGGCTTTATGTATTTTTGCTTCTGGTTGTCTTACAGCCTTGGAGGAAACCTGGATCAGATAGACCCCACTGCAGGGGGAGGACTACCAGAGCAGCCATGGTTGCAAACTGTGCTCCCTGATCCCATAGCATTCGGAGTTGCTTCTAGTTAAAAAAAAATCAAAAAAGCATATTTCTTTTTTTAAAGCTTTTTGGTCTTTTGTAGCAAAATGGGTCTAAGCAGAGCCCTTCTTGAACACTCTGGCGGCACAGCTCAGCGGAGACGTGGGCATGGAGAGAACTTGCAGTCTGAACAGACATGTCGGGAAGGTGAGCACAGAGACAGGAAGGTATTGCCTTGTCCAGTTTGCTTGGCAGATCGCTGTGATGATACGTATGGCTCCTGAAGGCCTGGCACACAGCTCTGCATCCTCTCCTGCAGCAAAATAGTGTCTTAATTCCCAGCTGATAGGCTTCAATAAGGTCCTAGCTCAGCAGAAAGAGAGCACGATGTGGACTGTAGTGCCTCTCAGGAGTGCCCAAAATGAGAGGCTATGGGCTGGCTATGCCTATGTGGAGGGGGATTTTCACCAGAAGTGCTTGGAAAGCATTGCAGTCTGGCCCTACACCAGCACAGTGATTTTGGGGGGGGTTTCCTGGGCAAAGCTGCCCTGTAGCCTTTGTCTCGCAGTGAGTTGCATCAGGAGAGCCTCGCTAATGTGTCTTGTCCTTGGCTGGCAAGAGGCAAAGTGGCCTCCCGGTAATTACAGACCTGGAAGTCAAATACATGTATTTATGTGTTTGTAATTGCCGTACCAGGACCTTACCCATTAGAAACAAAGTATAAAGAGCCAAAGAGTGTGCCAGCAGTGGCATGAGTGGCAGGGGGGGGCGGGGGACCCACAAACCCGGGGAAAGAGGACACCTCCAACGTGCTGTGTAAACCTGGCTAGGGCATCCTGCGCACACAGCAATAAACGCAACTGCTGTGCTGGGTGGGTTACCAGAGACCAGTGGCATGCCAGGCTGTGCTTCTGACATAGACAAAATGTTTTATGCTGGCTGTGATCAGCCACCAGCTGTGCTGGATGAACCCGAGCTGTGTTTAAAGCAAATTGGATCCCAAACTCAGAGGGTGGAGTGGGAGCAGAGGCTAACGGCAAAAAGCACGTGTGATACATGTCCAAGAGGACAGCTTCTTCTGCCATTACTTTTGCAGAAAGAGTAGCTTCAAATAATCCCAGTGGTTTAAACTGATCTCGAAAGGGCAAGGAAGTATTGATTGCCAAGGTGAGGAATGGCACAGATTTGCAAGGCCTTCCAGACCTGTCCTGTGTTTGGAAGCGAGTAGCAAAAGGAGAAGCCCATGCTGTGGCTGCGGTGAGCAGCTGAGAGCCAGGCGCTGTTACAGTGATTGGTGTTCCCATTGCCCTCATCCCTTAATGTGTGGGACGGCACCTGGGTGGTTGGCGCCTGGTCTCTGCTATTGAAGATGAATATCACACGCCACGAAGTCCCTAATGTCATCTTACTCAGCTCCATCCTGACCCCACCACTCCCAGAGCCTCCCAACTAGTAGGTAAAAGGCATCCGGTGCTTTCTGGCCTAAATGTGTTTGGAGGTGTTAAGTTATTTTTGTGCTTCAGTTGCTTATGCCCCTGATCTTACACTGATAGGAGAGCATCCGCGTCTCTGCAGCATCTGCTTTCCCGTGCTATCCCAGTCAGGCGTCTGTAATGCAGGTGTGTCCTTGTAGCTCTGGAGACTGCCCTTAGTGGCTTCTGTGCCGCCCTTCCTTGGATGCTCAAAACCCCCTTTGCAACAGCCTGTCTGGTTTCAACCCATTTTTGGTAGATGCAGGACACAGTTCCGCTCAATTCGTACCTCTGCCGAGTCCTCTTTGGTGTAGCTGCTGCTGGTGCATCTCCTCTGCTAGATGCAACGTGGCAGCATACGGACCCCGCTCACACCTCACCTTCCTTCCCCCCAAAAAGCAGCCTGCGTGGCCACCAGCCTCCCATCTGCCTCCCTCCCCACCTTTCTGCCAAGATTTCCCCCTTGCACCTGCCCACGCTTGCCTACTTGGGGACACAAATAATCCCGGGCAGCTGAGAGACCGCCCTGCGCTGCGCCGGCTGCTCGCTCCCACCAGACCTCGGTGGAGCTGCAGAGCATTGCGGGGTGACCCCGAGCCCTCTCCCCACCTCCCATGTCCTCCTCGCCCTGCTGTGACAGCCCCGCTGACCATGCAGCTATTTCTGTCGGGCTCTTGCAGTGCCGCCTTTTATCATTGTTTACAAACCCGGCAGCCTCGTCTCTTCAAGCAGCTAATGTTTCTGCTAGTTCCCCACAGCCAGATTTTGACTCTGGTTTTATACTCCTCCCAGCTCTATTCTTTTATTTTTATAGCTGTCTTGGGCATTGCAACAGGCAGAATAACTGGGCTAGGAGGCTCCTTTCTCTTTCGTACATAACGCCAACCTCCGCTCCCTAAAATAAACTGAAAACCCGACTTGTGCGACCTCTCTTTCTCCTCTCCTCCTTTCTCTACCAGCAATGCAGCACCAGCAAGCAACCCGGATCAGCTCTGCAATGGAATTTGGGCTTTGCTTTTGACTGAGAGAAACTTAAAGACCCTGCAAGCTGGTACTCTTCTGCTTGAATTGAATTTTTAGCTTCTGCAAAACAAACATAGAAGAGAATTAATATGCAATTAATCCTCGAGCTGGGTTTGCCAAGCTGTAACCAAATATATGTACATTAGCTATCACCCCATTAATTTAGCAATTATTTTTGGTGGCTTCATATGAAAGATACAGTTTGAAATAACCACTGGTGTTTAGGAGGAGAGTCGCGTGCTGTGGGGATGCAGGCTCCTGTTTTGGCACAGGGATGGATGGGCTGTAAAGTGGCCCTTTGTGTCTGTGTGTGCCAGGTGCTGTGCGGCCCCCCAGTAAGCAATTTTGGGGGGCAGTTGTAATGGAGGAGGTCTGCAGATGATGCCCTTTTCCAGGGGAGCCTGGGCCTGTTGGAGATGGTACTGGGCTGCTCCTCACGTCCCACCTGCTGCAAGGCTGCTCTCGGGCGTGCTGCTGAAACCACTGAGGCACTAGTGGCTACGTTCGCTTGTGTCCACACCCCTGTGATCAATTTGGTGTACAAAACACGGGCCATTATCCACGTGGAGAGACTAGTGGGTGGTGTCAGTAGGCTCTTGGCTGATACACGCGCACCCGCGTATGGGGAGTTTGAAGAGGGTTCCCTGCCGAGGGTGTGGGAGGATGAGGGGATGGATCCCAACACTGGGGCTTTGTTTCCCCCTTCTCCGGGTTGGCAGTGACCGAGAGCTTCCCCAGCTCTCCTGCTTCCTTTGCCCGTGTCCCTCTCAGTTAAGGGGAGCATCCTTCAGCTGTATCATGCATGGAGATGAGTGGTAAAGATTTGAAGTCCAGGATGATTAAGGAGTCTCTTTAAATTGTCTTTTAGCATTTCCCTTTCAGCTCCTGTTGTATGGGAGGCACCCCACCTCCAACTGCCTGGGAAACCTGTCTGATTCATGTGCATGCCAGTGGTAGCAACTCTGGAGCAGGAGAGAGATAAAAGAAGCCTGACTTAAATTATTCAGAGTAACCCAGACCTGTGCACATGCTCGAGATCAGTAATATCCTTTTCGCTTGCTATCCTGTTTTTGTGGTTGCAGCGAAGCTGCCCTTCGTTAGGCAGAGCAGAGCGCTGGGGAGGTGATGTGGGGCGGCTCCCCCGTGGCCAAGGGCTGCACGGGTCCTCCTCAGGATGTGAAGCGGGGCTCTGTCTTCCTCTTCGGTCCTGCGGAACATCGTGAGCCTCGCTGGCAGCTTTTGGGTGCTGCAGGGGTGCCTGCAAGCCCCAGTGGGCATGGGAGGCATGGCACAGGAGCGTTCCCGCTTGGGACGGGGTGCCAGCCACAGTTGCAAGGGTTGTTTGCCATTTGACAGTATTGCCACTGCCTTTCCAGCCCCATTGCTGGGAGATTATGAGGTGCAAGAGGCCCCAGTACCAAAAATATGCCCGGGAGGCCAGGTTCACTGCTCCAGGTGGAGTGCTTTCCAGGTTTGGCAGAGGTAACGCTGTGGATGGGTGCCGACTGGCAGCAGTTCAGCCTGGGTAGCCTGGTGGAGGATGTTAATGGTAGGGGAAAGCGTTTGGAGGAGCTGGTGAAGTCTACCATCACCCTGGGAATGTCATGGACAGGTCTGGGGACTCTTTGCTTAAACTGTTGAGTGATCTGTGAAATGGATGTGTTCCTGCGCTTCGGTTGTGTAGCATCAGTAATAACCAGGAAAACCTTTCTCCCCCTCCTCCTCTCTAACACAGATCTTGTTCCCCTCTTAACAGCCTGCTATATGGGGCTGTATTTGGGGGTACATGCTGACCCCAGCCCTACCCTTCATGATCGATACATGCTGGTAGAAGCACGTTACTCCTTGGGCAATACCTGCTAGGGATCTTTGAGGTGCAGGTAAACCTCCTTCCTCATGCTGCCACATGTCGGTCTAGGGTGGCTCTTGGGCCAGCACTGTCACCTCGCTTGTCCGCTGTATGGCCTGCCTTTGCCTGTGAGCTGAGGGTCTCACAAACTGGGTGTGCTTTCCAACTGGTCCTGGCACTCTGAATCTTAGCCAGCAACAAAAACACAGATCAGGAGGTGAATTCTTAACATGAACAAAAGCAACTGTTGGGATTCATGGCTCTGTCTAGGTTTGGGTTTTGTTTTATTAGATACAGACTATTAATTTATTTCTTTTCCTATTGTTTAGTACCTCATCAGACTCTTCTTCTGTCTGTCCATGAAGGGGTCTGACGCTGTCAGCTCCTGCATGTCTGCAAAATACATGTGGCTAACGCAGAACCCAGAAGCTGCTGTGATGGGTACTATAAAAACACTGGTTGTAGAGGAGAGGACATTATTAAAAACAAAACAGTGCAAACCTTCTTAATTAGGTGTTGTTTCTGTTAGAAGCTGATCTTCCCTCTAGGCAAGTGAAACCAATTATGTCCTCTCTTTCAACCACCTTATGCTGTTAATGATCTTACACTTGTAAATGTAAACCTCTCCCCTACTGATGCCATTGGAAATGCTGGCCTAATTGAAGCCGGACTAAAACAAACAATGGAGTAAAGTTAAACTAACCAACAGAAAAAAAAAACCAAACTAGTTGCAAATGCTTTTAAATTATAAATGGCTTTATTAGGTTATAAAGCAAATGAGTAGTTTTCTTCCAGCCACGGAAAGAAAGGTTATTTGGTGTGAATGGTGAGTGTAATGAGTTTTCAAGCCTAGTCTTAACCTTGGCTAGGAGATGGCATAAACTCCATCGCTCCACGCTGTTCACTGGCAACCTTTGCTCAGGTGTCATTAAGGCTTATTTATTCTCCCCTTTATCCACCTGCCCTCTGAAATCTTTCTGTGGGAGAGAGATTGAAGTCGGGAGGCACAGACGAGGTATAGATAGGCATGTAGATACATATGTAATTGTGGTATAGCAGCCTGCGCCAAGTGGAAGTATTTTATACTTTCCTTTGAGTGACATTGTTCTGTTTTCCTGAGCATTTAGGCAATACATTGCCAATTTTTCCTCTAGCCCTCCTGCTCTCCAATCCCATTTTACTATGAAATAAAATGAAATTAAACAAACGGACTGTCAGAGAGCTGAATAATCTTGCATTGTAATACACTGACTCAGAGTCCTGGATCAATGGGCTTGAATTGCTGTTAAAAGCTGTATGAAAGGGAAAGCAAAGTCTTTTGCTGTAAGCTGTGTCAAGGGGTGGAGGAGCAGAGGGACGGATGGAGGCTTAGCCAACAATTTTTGTGCTAAACTGGATCAATTTTAAAGGTTTCCTCTGTAGATGACTGCCGGAGGGCTTTTATAGTTCAGAAATGTCAGCACAATTGTGCAGATTGCAGCATTCAGCAGCACCAGTGCTTCCATCCCAAACCTGGTGCTAGCACTGGGCCATTTAATTACGGCCCCACGTGTGTCGCACAGACATCCTGCGTGGGTGCCCAGGAAGGCTGGGGCGGAGGGAGAAGTTGGCCTTCCTCAAAAATAGCATGTCAAGGGAGCGCTTACGAGGATGTGTCCCACTACTCCGTGGTGTGGGACTGCTCTGAGGAGCCAGGGAGACCGGAGCTGGCTGAAGGGTGATAGTGGATGTGTCCTGGGATTGAGGATGAGCTCGCCCAACCCGCCGAGCAGCCGGCAGGGATGGCTCTGTTAAGCGCGTGCAGCGCACGTTACTGTACAGCGCAAGCTGGCTCTGAGTGCTGATCCCTATGGGGTATGAAATCAAGTACCGCTGACTTCTCAGGTGAGATGTCCCCAGTGTCAAACATCATCACAGAAAGGTGGAATTGGGAGGTTTTGGTTAAAGTGGGGAGGACCTAGTTCAAGGCAGTACTTCTGCAGGTGGTTAAGTGCCACTGGTCTCATCGACTTCTAGTACCTGTGTTTGAAGTTAAGTAGAAGGGTAATAGCGTCTGCATACTGTATTGAATAGCACGTAGGGTTTCTTTTCCTCCTTTCGTGGTCATTAGTCGTACCAGAGAGGAAGAATGCAGTGCTTTGAGGTACTGTCTGAACATAATAAGCTTGAGAATGTCAAGAGGCAAAGTAGAAATATCATGCCGATTTTGACAAGCCTGCACTGTTTTGTGCAGGAAAAGTAATAGTGATAGCTTAATGTTGCTCACTGCAGAGAGAGGTTATACCAAAAATACATTTCATAAGAGAGTTTATGCTCACGCTTTAAGAAAACAACCTTAATGAGCTCAAGATGGAGACAAGCCCCTCAAAGTAAATGCCACTCAGTTTGAATAGGATGGAAGGGATGTAGCCAAGTGATCCAGGAGCGTGAATGGTGATCAGAGCCTAATGTCGCCACTCGTTCTGGTTTCTGATGTTTTGGGATTGATTCAGATCCTAAAGTGCCAGCAAAGAAGCTGTAAAATGTTATAAATTGTTTTATAATTCTGGATAATCATAGCGATGGTGGAAGTATCTGCGTCTTGCTGCAGGGGACAACCTGCAAAATACCAACGAGGAAACCCACCAACATCCATGGCTACCTGCTGCCTCGAAACGAGGAAGCTTGAGATATAGAACATTGTTGCTTTAAATCCTTTTCGTACCAGCGTTGCTGGTTTCTACGTAGAAGGACCACTCCTGCCTTGAATTTGGAAGGTGGCTTCCCTTCCAGAAAGGGCCAAAGGGCAAGGGAGAGCAAAAGGGATGGCGAGACACATGTCATATTGCTGCTGTAAATCAAAAGCAACAAACCTGTGTAGTACTTACCTCAGGAATAATAATGACAGTTCATCCTTCAAAAGTACGGTGCAGAGTGAAGGCCTAAGAAAAGAAAATCCATAATGAATATCAGGAAATAAATGGCTGTCTCTGCAAAAGTGTGGAGTAACCTCTTTAGGAAGCAGAAGATGTTACTGGAATGTTTTCAAACCTGCTGATTGATCAACTAGAAGAAAAATATCTCTGTTGTAAGGAGCTGTCTTGCTTTGATATGGGTGTGGAAAACCTGACCTAATAGGTCTTATAGATCGCTATTGTTTTTGAAATACCATTGGTAATTGTTTGGAGTCTGAATTTTTAGGCAAAAGGAGGAAGAAAGGAAGTGCACTCTGCAGATGGGTTCCCCTCCCGCTCTCCGAGCTGACGAGCTCAATGCAGAACATCCCTGCTGCCGTGGTAGCCGGTCTCTGCACATAACCCTGGTTATGTGAATATTTTTACGTTTCATCTGCTGTGCAAATGCAGTTATCTTCAGGTTATTTGGAAAATGCTCTTGTAGTTGAAAGCACAGAAGATGATTAAGAAAAAGAAAAGGCAACTGCAAAACCTGTGTCTTCCCTGCATTTCTGTCCCATTTGTACAATGTTCTCATGAGCAGGTGGTACCTTGCCTGAAATAGGGAAACCTGTTAAAAACAACCATTGCAGGAATCCCTCCGGAAGGGCACTACAGAAAAGGATGGGGTGAAATTCAATTCTCAATAATTGTCGGAGATGTGCAAGCAGAGAGAAATAAGAGGAAAATATTTGTGAATATTTATGCTGTGTTAAAACTACTGTAGAGAGCAGAGGTAGCCACGCAGCTTAAACCTAAAACGTTTTGCTGACATTTGTTGCAGTCACAGTTATCTGACCGGTGGCTGGGTATCCTCCCTCCCCACCTCCTCTGCCTATTTGTTTCCTGAAAATGCTGATATTTGTAATTGAGGCCGGGTAAGGTCATCAATTTAGCAAACTGTGAGCTGATCCCAGCCATGCTGTCAATTAGCTCTGGTGCCTGGCATCAGCATGGCCGGAGGTTACGGCAGCGGTACCCAGTAATGATGGCGGATGCTGAACCACGCTCCCTTGTCAGCTAGTCATTTCAGTGCCAAAGTAATCATTTGATCTCAGCAGAACAGCTGGTTTTAAACCACAGATTATCCACTATTTCATCTCCTCACTTAGCCGTGGAGCTGATTTGTTTCAGCTATAGATCAATTATACTCCCAAAACAACACTCGGTTCACTCGTACCATGTGAAATGAAGATAAAACGAGTTCAGGCACTAATGATAGATCTTCCGTTACAGACCCTCCATCCCTGCACATAAATACCCATCACCGGGGAGTGAGTATTCATTCGTTCATTCCTGGAGTGAGTCGTGCTCATTTCATTAGGATACAATGAATTATTTTAGCAGAACAAGGCGTATATAAGAATAAAATGTAGTTAAAAGGGCATTTATTTCTTGGACTGCCTATTAGTGTCCCTGGTTGGGTGACACTAAAATCACTCAAACTGATCAAATGTAAAATCAAATATGTATGGTTAGGGCCTGTCGGGAAGCATTGTGTATTGCACGCAAGGAAATCCAATCATTGCAAAGCAAGTGTTTTCGTGCGATCTTTTCCTTGACGCTATTATGGCCATTTGATCAAAAATTTCTCCATTACTACCAGTGAAATTGGGAGATTTTGCTTCATTTGCAATGAAGACCCCTCACCTTGCAAATCGATCTGGCATGTGCTCAGCTGACGCACACTTGGACTATGCCGATCAAACAGCAAAGTCCCAAAATCATGAAGTAATGGCATCGCTACAGGTGTTCCTAGTAGGCAAACCAGCATGTCCTTGGGCAGAGTAGGTCCAGGGCCTTTAAATCTATACCAACATCAGTGTGTTTACATCTTTCACAGCAGCCCTGCTGTTGCCTGCTTTGGGATCAATTCAGCTTGTGGTGGTGGATGGGCGGCTGAGCAGCGTAGGGCTAATTAGAGCTGGCTGGAAGTATTCAAAACACAAATTTTGGTAAAATGTTAAAATACCATTTTGTTTTTGCTTTGTAATCCTAGTGTTTGACCAAAATGTGTTGGTTTTATTTAATAGAAGAGGTAATTAATAAGTATGCTTTTCCCCTAATGGATTGCAGCGATGCAGGTACCGCATACCAGTTATCAGAGAGTTCCCCAGTTCTTCCTGCCGCAAACATTCAACCCCACACGCTCGTCATGTTCTCTGGCGTTCCTGAGATGGAGTGAAACCAGGTTTGTGTCATTAACGTAATACTACGTTTTCAGTATGCAGAGGTTTAAAGCGTGTGGTTCCTGATGTGAGCGGGTGCTTTTCTGTGTGCTTGACTCTGTGTGCTTTTGGTCACCTTTTCCTTTCCCAGCTCCCGTTACAAACGCGCCACTTGGGAACGCAGTGTGCGAGGAAACCCAAGGGTGCTGTTGGGAACAAGGTCTGCGCCGGGAGCTGGCATGCCAGGTCTGTCTTCCATCGGGGGAGCTGTGTTGTGTCCCAGGGCTGGATGGAGAGGGAAGGGCTTGAGGCAGGAAACATCCCCCTTCATCCAACTGTTTTGCACCTGGTTTGATGGTTTTGGTACTGTTTCTTGTTGTTAGAGTTCCATCGCAGCAGTGCGAGATAGCTGATTTGCGCAGTAGAGACCTCGCTGCAGATCTGTTGCTGATATCTGCATGCTTTTATGTGCCAGGGAGAGGTAAACTCCTCAGGGTATATTGATTTTCTGAAAAAGGATTTTTCAGGTGGCATTTGGAGCAACTTGCGTTAGGAAGTTTTGTGTCTCTCCTTAGGCAGAGCGGTGGGAGAGGGGAACATCATAAGGGTGGTTTCCTGTGGGCCAATGTCAGGAGGAGTGGAGCAGCTCTTTCCAAGGGGCCTTACGGCACGTGTTAGTCCTGGGGCTGGTGTCCTCAGCTCGGTCGACCTGACGATACGAATGCAAAAAGATCAGCACTGAATGGAAAGCATTTCAAATAAGGTAATCTGTGCAGACTTGCACAAACACGTCGGAGCCAGCTAAGCCTGTAGCCAGGAGTTATAAAATTCCTATTTATTTAAATGACTTTGAATAGAGTTCACACGCTCCCTGAGATTTCAGTTTAAAAAGAAATAATTTTGATTGTGTTTCTGCACCTCAGCTCTTCCCATGAAAGGTCACCTTTCTCCAAACGTGCTTTCCGATTGTGAGATGTAGTCCTGGTTTTTGGTTTTGCTCCTTTTCAAGTTTTAGCTGTTTGTTAAAGCCCTTGCTGCACTGCTGCACCTAAAGCGTTGGGTTTTAACTCTAACCTCTGGAAGGAAATTACATATCTTTTTATGTCTAATAAGGGCTGAAATTTTTTTAGGTGAAGCAACTGGCAGTTTTACAATGTCTGCTGCCTGTAACTATCCCTGCAACTGCGAGGAGCCCAAACCAGACAGCTCCTTAAGCAATTTTTAATTTTTTTTTTTTCCTCTCCTATGAAATTTTAGTGCAGCATCCTTCCATGAATTTGTAGTGGATGCAAATATTTATCAGATCTGCTGCAGACAGCATCCACTGGATGTTATTTTGCCAGAAGGCTGAATCCCGATGTGTCTGGTTAGCAGGGACTTCTCGGAAGCAAAATGAGGTGGCTTTCGTCTTGGGTTTCAGGAAGGCTCCCAGTAAAGGCTGCTCTTGTTTCCTTAAATAAACGTCTTCAGCTCCATCCTCCAGAGGCATCTCGGAGTGCCCCTCTGGGGCCCTCGCAAAACAAAAAGGGCTCTTGTCTAATAGTGCTTTTAAGAGGCAATGATTTTTCTTAGCCCTCGCTTAGCTGGCGAGTAATCGGCCATCATCTCGCTCAACACAAGGCTTTGTTTTTATTTGTTTATTTTTTAATTGAGCTAAATGCCTCTTCTGCTTTCCCGCTGCCTCTGATCTCTGCTGGAGAGAGCAAATCTTAGCAGCCTGGAACATCACACGTTTCTCTGATGGCTTTCGTCTCCCATATGCTCTGGTTCAGTAACAGTTTTGGCTGATCACTCTGACAGCAAAACACCTTTTTTATTTAAGCTACAGCTTTCTAGAAATATGTCTTTGGGCTTAATCAACATAACCTTCAGCTGTTCTTTGAAACCCGGGATCTAAAAGCCATGAATGTCAGAAACACTTTATGGCTTGTGGGAGTCTTTAGCGCTTCTGACAGATAAAAGCGGAGGAGGACGCCATCAAAAAAATACACCAAATACAGGCTGGAAGGGGATTTTTGTTGGTATCTGGCAGTTGGTCCCCAGCAGTGGAAAGGACAAGCTACCGAAAGAAATGACTAAGAAACTAAAGGGTAATGTAGTGCTGAGCGTACCGTGGTGAGCAGCCGGTTGGGTTTTATACCACGTATACGCTCTGCGAGCCGTCCCTGCGCGCCGAGCTTAGGCACCCTTTGCTGGCAGAAGCAGTTCTCTGCTGGAAGGTCTTTCGGACGTGAGAGCTGTCGGTTTATTATTAGAATAGCAGTGGTGGTGTTGTTTTTACGAAGAGGAGAAGAAAATGAGAATAAATTACAGTAAAATGTCAGCAACTGCCGAAAATAGAGGAGTAGCAACAGTGTGTCTCTGGCATTTTTGCAGCCAGGCAAGCACACACAGCAGG
>NW_009631735.1:187819-226028 GCF_000690535.1 Cariama cristata
ATAGTGCCAGCGTGCAGTTTCCATCAGCTTCAATTACTACCTTTATGTGTTTTTAAATATTTAAAGTTTAATTTTGGATGACGCTGAATAACAAGAATCAAAATATGAAAATTTCCATTAAAGTATCGGTTGCAGCAAGCCTGTATCAATAATGTAAGTGGGATGGGACTGAATGGCCACAGTCTTCCAAGAAATCTTTTCTATTTCTCTTGTGTTCCCTGTCTAGACAAGATTTATTAAACAATCCTCTGAAGGGATTGTCCTTCTCCGCTACCTTTTATTATTGGTGGGAGCCAATTTGAGGCTCACTCTGTGCGAGGGGACGATTCCCTTGTGTGATTGATGAGCTGGATGGGAAGTGATTAGACTCTTACAAGCTCACGCTCCTTGGAACAATACTACCAGGGAAAAAACCAGCGGTTCTTCAAATTTCAGATTCATTGCCTATTATTTCCGAGCTTCAGTTTCTCTTTCCTCCTCTTCAACGTCTCCTCATTTTTCTGGCTTGCTTTGCAAGATAAGAAGAGAGAGTGGAAGATCTGCGTGGTATAGCTGACAGAGGTAACCATAGGAGGAAAAGCTGCCAGCTGTTGTGGGCAGTCTGGCTTTTTTGCTTTATTGTTGGGTTTTTTTTATGAAGACTGATTGCGATTTGCTCTTGATACACTTCCCTAGAGGTCTGCCTTTTTCAAAGAGAGGCAATAAACTGAGCAAGCTGTGGAACAAGGCTGGTAGGAGGAACGGTAGGACAGGTAGGACAGACGTGCTGTTTCCCTAAATACAAGGGGGGACAAACCACAATCCCTTATATCGGGGCTGTCAGTGAGAAACCCCTTTGCCCTGTGCCAAAGAGCATTTACTGGATCGCACCATGGTTTGCATGCGATGATGGCCGAGCGGAGACTTTCCTCCCAGGGATCCCAGCAAACTTGATAATCTGAGTGTGCGTAAAAGACAGCTTGGCTCCTGCCTGTGATTGGGAAAGCCTTTTCAGAGGCAGAAATCCAGGTCTCCCCATCTTGTTCTGGCTCTCACTCAAGCCGCCCATTCACCTTTAGCAGATAGTTGTTTCATCTTACATTAAGACTTCTGCTCCTTCTCCTCTTCTGGGTGCCCGGCAGAGATTTTAATCCTAGAAATGTAAGGTGGCACATAATCATGCTTGCCTCTAAGATTCCTAACTAATTCCTCTTGTTTTCATTCAGGGGTTTTTGCCTTTTTTTTTTTTCCTTTTTCTTGGTTTTTTTTTTTTTTTTTTTCTTTTTTTAAAGTCTTCCTCAGGACATCTCTAAAACTTATCCACTGGAGCAATGGCAAATTGAAACCAGACAGCTGTTTTTCTTTAGCACCTCTGAGGACCAATGATGCAGGCTGAAACATACCCTATACAGCAACCAGGTATTACAGTGAACCGGGAATCCTATTCCTCTGGTAAAAGTCAAATTAATTGTTCCATTTTAGCTTTAAAACTGAGCTCCTTATACACACGCCAGAGCCTTGGGGAACTGTCCCCTCTCAGAGCTGTTAGCTGAAAGTCATCGCCGAGGCCAAAGCAAGGCACTACCCAGCCCAGCACCTTTAGGGAAAAACACGCTGGAGAGATGAGCGTGAGCACTTCTGCTCATGGCTTTGTGGCATCTCTGTGATGTGATTTAATCTTGTTAAGCTGGAGCAGAGCTTGGGGTGCGGGTGCTCTTTTGGTGGCACTGAAAGGATGTTTCATCAGTATTTGTCCTGCTGTTGATGATAAAGCTCTTGCAATAAGGAAAAAAGGGTAATAGGTGATGTTTTCTAAATGAGAGACCTAATAGTGACGGCAGTCATCTGGGTGAGGGGGATTTGTGACCAAGAGAAGCAAACTTCTGTAAAAGCCAGAGCCATGCGCGTATTTGACACTTCAGTTTGGTACCTGAACTGGGAAAGAATTAGAAAAGGCATTTGGTGTTGACTCAAGTAACAAATCTTTATTTATTTATTTATTTTCCTTTCATCAAAAGAAAGATACTGGAAAATACTACTTTGTGACAACCGAAATTTTTTTGTTCAGCTCAAATTTCTTAATTTGTTTTAAATTATACATTCTAGTAAACTACAAACCAATGAACACCTTGATTTTTCAAGCGTGTTTTTCTTTCCCTTTCCCAGACGGAGCTATTTACTACATTCAAGATTAATACTGAATTTACTTTGGTCAACCAAAAATTGATCTTTTTCTTTCCCCCGTGCTGATATGTTTATTCTTTGAAAACTTTCTCCAACCTAATAAGGATAGATTTTTTTGTTTGTTTGTTTTTTATGGCGTTTTATGACATCTGCCTTCTCTTTGCTGGGTTAAAATTTGATGGAAACAAGTTAGTCATAAAAATGCAGGTCAGTTTTTGTTGTACTGAAAAGAGCTCTTGCCTCCATAAGTAATATAATAAATGAAACAAAGCGAAGATCACAGATGTTGTAATAAAATTAGTAAATGTGTGTATCATTGAACTTCATTGAAATTATTGTAAATGGTGCTGTTACATTGTTTAATTATGTACAATTAGCCTAGGAATTGCTAAGTCCCTGCTGGAGCCTTTTCTCTTAGATTTACAATAGGTCATGGTAGAGTATTTTTCTCATTACTGTCATGGAGGCACTAATTGAGCTGGATCCGATCTCCCACATTGACTAGTTTTATCCATAGAAGATTAATTTATTTACGGACAAATAGTTCTTCTTTGCCATATTTAACTGGAGCCTGGAGCAGGCATAGAAGAGATGGCAGAATTTATAGTCCATTAAAGCATTTTCTATCAAGTGTCATCTGTGAAAACTGTTTGGGGCATATGAAGCAGGAACGAGATAAATGTAGTTTTGGTAAATCTTGAAAATACTTTTCTTCTGGCCCACAGCCAGCGTGGTAAAGCTCTGGGGAGCTGTGTAAAAGTAGTTAGCAATGCTAGGGGTTTTTTACATATCTACATACCTACATGTGTATATATATGCATTAAGAATCCTTCTCCAGAAAACGTGGGAAATGCAGTATTTTGGTTTTGCTTCCAGAAGGTTTTATGGTTTCTCTCAGGGAGCTGAGAAAGAGCTGGGAGGCGCAGGGCACAGCAGAGGTGTTGCTTTGCTAGATGAGCCTGCGGGCAGAAAGGCGTGCGGTGCGTCTGGCCCTTGCGAGGCTGAACAGGCGCTGTTAAATCGCCCACGCAGGAAAGGTGGCAGAAGGCATGAGAGGTGGAAGAGCTCATCATTTGTGAATCCCCTAAATGCCAGAGAAGAATCCAGTCCTTGCAAAGGCTGGCATACTGATCTGGGAGATCCGAGGATTTTGCCTTATTAAGCATTTCAGAGCATTTGGGAGTTTCTTCATATTGATCATCCAAGCTAAACCTGCTCAATAATATGATAAATAATTTATTTTCTGACACTTTTCCCAGCCTGCTCTATATGCACCTCACATAGGTACGATGTGAAAGCTGAACATGTGCTTCCCGGAGGTTAGCTTTGCAGGCAGGGAGGGCGGCAAGGAACAAGCACAAAGTTCACCTGACGCCTTTCCTGTGAGCAGGCACGTGCCAAGGAGAGGAGGACAGATCTCCTGCAGAGCCTGGAGAAGGCGTCAGGTGTCAGAGAGACCTGGTTCGGGTAAGAGGTGCATGCGTGGTGCTGTGCAGGGGTACCAGCTTGTGCCCGGACACGGCAGCTCTCTGTTGTGTTTGAGCTTGAACCAGATGGGATTTCAGGTTTTAGAAAAGGCCGAACCACTTGAAGTCTTTCTCTGCCCATCTGTAAACACAAACTTGGAGTAATTTAACATATGCATGCTGGTATCCATGGAGGTCAATGGATATAAGGTGCAACCGTCTCACCTCTCTGGACCAGGAGATCCCTTTGCCTTAGCTCCTCTATACAGCCTCCACGTTGCTCCTAAAATAGCAGGCATTGCATCAGATGGAGTGACAGCACACCAAAACTCACGTCGGTGGTCCCTGGCAGGCGCAGTACCTGCGGATGTACTGGAGCTGTCTCAGCAAACACTGCCAGATGCGTGCAAGTTTATTCAAAACTGTTTCCATCAGCGGAGAAGTACATTATTTATTATTCCATTTTCCTTTCTGTTTGGAGAGCATTTATCAAATCAATCAGAGAATTCATTAGGTAATTATTATTTTTTCATTATTTGCCTAAGCCTTGGTGTATTTACCCCACACAAATAGGAAAGCCACTAGTAAATGGGATCAGGAGCTTGAAATACCCATTTTCCTGCCCGTAGCGCAGAGGAGCAGCCTGGGAGAGGCTCTGTAGTGTGACAGCTAGCAATGAAGTTGTGATATATAAGAAGTGACGGGACGCTGTCGAGCGTCATTTGTCATCTGTGGCCTGAACAAGATCCCCTCTGCTCTATGCTGGGGGATGGCCAGAGACGATTTGTGCCTCATTTCACATGTGTGCAGGTGAGGCATCAAGAAGTTATAAGTCAACACGTATGAGAGGCCCTGAGCAGCTACGACCCCATAGCTCAATCCTGTTTCGCAAGGCCCCCTGCATCTTTGTCAGCATCCTGTCCCACCTGGCATGCGATGCCACTTCTGCCATGTGCTGCTGGTGGTTGTGATTGGAGCTTCCCAGGGCAATACCAGCAACTGTTGCTCTGCTCTTTCCTCAAAAAGGGGTGGTGGTTTCTTTATTTTATTTTTTTTTGTTCAGACGGGCTCTTTTGGTGATTTTGCCAAGGACAGCCCAGTAGTGGGTGGCCTGGCTGGCCACTGGGCTTGGGAACCAGGAGCAGTGCGGACAATGCTACTCCTTGCACCCCATTTACCATGGTGGCTGCGATTCCGTGCTTTCAGACCCCACACCAGCGTGTGATTTCTGTAGCTCGGGATTTGCCGCTCCCTGACCTGCAGCAACAGGGAGAAAACAGGTTCCTGCAGGATGAGGTTATCTCGGGTGCACAGGGAGCTCCCCAGTGAATGAGGCCACCAAAACACGGTGCTTCCCATTTCCCCGCGCTGGGGAGCTCCTGGGCCAGACCCTGTGGTTAGATGAGAGTGGGTGAGGACAAAGGGGATGGGGAAATTATAGCAGCACCATGCCAGGTCGACTTAAACGGCTGTACAAAAATCAACAGTTCCAGGCATGCTTCGAGAGCATCCAAAAGTGAGGGGCTGGGGTGGGTTTGGGTTTCAGAGTCTTTTCCAAGACACTGACCCACACAGGCTTAGGAGATTGCTGGGAGGATGATGCTGCAGCCGCATGTGTGACCCCTGTACCCCACCTCACCTACTTTATGAAGTTTGTTTTCAACTAAATGTTGAGTTTTGTTCTTACCAGCTGCTTGCAGTTGTCCGAGGCGTCCCTGTCGCAATGTTAATGAGAAAACTTTGTGGTACGGTTTTTCTCCAGGTGACCTAGCTATTCTGAAAAGCATTAAGGGCCACTGAACAAAAATGTATAATGTATAATTAATGCAATAATTGTATAATTTTATTCCCCTTTTCATTAAAGCTGCTGTACACAGTGCATGTATTAAATATGACTACAGTGTGGCATCCCAAGACAACTGCTGAAGATGAGTTAGGAAGACCTCAGTAGGCTATTCCAGTTAAGCATTTTCTTTGCAAAATAAATACAGGCTGTCTTGTGAATAAGAATGAGATTAGCTGAAGTTATTAATTAGTATGACTTTTTAAAAGGAAGCTGTAAATGGAATAATTCACCACATACGGCATCTTAATTTTCTTCACTGTGGAATAGTTTTAATTTTTTATTATTTACTCTCTGTTGCTGTTAAAAACCTTTCTTAAGTTTAGAACTTCTTTTGTGGTGGGTACCTCCTGGGTTTTTTAGCTTGTCTCTTTTGCTTTTCTGTCGATGTCATCCCACTCCCGGGTCTTGGACAGAGACAATATTATAGTTGTGCCCAAGCCATCTTTGCCTCCCTCCAACCTTGAGCTTCTCAGAGCTTCCCATCGCCATAGGGTTCAGTTTGGTGACCAGAGCTCAGTGCCCAAGGCAGCTGGCTTTGATCTGGAGTTATCTAATAAATTAGAAGAAGAGATTGCAGGGCTGGAGGACTCTGAAGCAGGGAAAGCTCAGTATTGCCACGGGTTTTTCTATTAGTGTGTGAGCATCACCTGTGCGCCCCATATTGTAGCATCTGTTGTCGTTAAGTCCTGACAGCGATCTGGAGACCTGAAATCCTAAAATGGGGCACGGGGAAGCTCGTGGGTTCTTTGCCTTAGCCTGTTGGCCTCAAGTTTGTTTGTTTTCTGTATGTAGTTCAGTTTGGAAACTGTTAAGATACATGTTGTAGGAAGATTAAAATGATCTTTTAGGATGGATGGAAGGGGTTAAACTGAACTTAGAAAAGAAAACTTTTGAGAGATTGTTTCAGAAAGAAATTCAGAAACAGAAAACTGGATGGTTTAGTCTCATAGTTTTTCCCTAAAGCTTGGAGCAATTTGTTTAAACATTGACTTTAACATTTATTTTCCTACTGCCTTTTTTTTTTTTTTTTTCCAGTGGCGGCTTGATTTCCATTCCTTGTCTGGTGTGCCTGTTAATTTTGCATGCTATCACAAGCCTAATTCTTCTCCGTTTCAAATGAATATCATATAAATTAATTGCCATATGATTACCATGTAATTATATTGTGACTCATGACAGTTTAGACAAAGTATCATAGCTACATTTTAAGAAATGATAAATGTTTGACTAATGTGTCAGAAAAATGTAAATATATTGTGATTATTGTGGCACTTTCAAGCACATTAATTCTCTCCCTAGTTTCTGTAAGCTGTCAGTCACGCTGTGGCAGAGAGCAGTCAATCCGAGCACCTAAAGTTATTCATGTTTTGGCAACGTTTAGCATTTGGGAAGGTTTTTGTACCGAGGGCCAGGGAGGAGGTAGGTGGCTTGAGTTGCGCCATGGGGTCATGTGCGACACTCTTGAGACCTGTATCTTCCAAGTAAGCTACTTATCTAATAAGTTTATCCCGTTACACACTTCTAGCTACCTTTTGCTATGTTTCACAGCATGCACACAATTTTATTCCAGCTCAGCATCGAGGGCTATCAGTTAGTTTTTACTGTTCGGGGGCTGTCCTAGCCTGCCTTCTCTGCTTGCTGGGGAATCTCCGCGGCCTGGCACCTTGCTGCTGGCCACGAGACTGACACTGCAGTCGCTATTAGTGATCTCAGCCATTTTGTCTGTGTGTCTTTCCCAGTCTCTCATTCTCTCCTGTTCTCCAGAGATGCAGAAAAATATAGTTAATGAGTGTTTAAGCACACACCTTGGTCTGTGGCAGGACACTAATTGGAAACTAAGCCCAGCGTTTTGCCTGCAGAGCGTGGCTGTGGGGAAGCCCTGTGGGCTGGCAGTGGGACGGTACCTTGCTGCTGCGGGGTGATGGGATGGAAAGGGATGCAAGGATCCACAGCCGTGGTTATTGCGTGGCCGTGAAGCAAAAATGAATGCTGTGGGCGGTCCAGCTGCTGATGCTCACAAAGGCTTGGGTTGAAACGAAGCTTTGGCTGCCCAGCGCTGATGGTCCCTTCTGACACCGATCGGTGGGAAAGGGACCTGCTCTATTAACGATCAGTAAGTGAAATTCTATCTCCAGTTGAAATTAGGAGTGGTTTTCATCCTATTAACTAAGTCGCTATTCAGTATATCTTATGGTCAGTGTAGACAGGGACAAACCTTTTTAACAGCTGCCGTGAGATGTTAGACTCCTGTTGATGGCAAAAACATGTTTAGCATCGAATTGCTTAAAATAGCATCTTTAGTTTAAATTGTTCTGAGCTCTGTAAAGGTATTAGGAAACATAACAGCCATGCCAAGGAAGTCACTGAAAGCCAGATAATGGATGTTTGGTTTTCGTTATGAATACCTTCACCACTGATCTTGTCTTATCACTTAGAGTGAAGTGTCCTCAGCAAGACAGGAAGATTACAAAAGAGCACTTTGCTATTTTTCAGCTTTCTTCCGTGCTTGTATGTCACTACCGTACAATAAAGTCAGGATAAAGTGTAGTTATCTAGACCTGCAGCAATGCAGAGAGCTTTTTGTCTGTGCAGATGCCAGCACCCTGTGGCAGGGATTCGGACTGGAACATCTCAAGGGCTTATCTCATCCTCTTCTACATGCCGGTGGCTGCTGCCCTGCACTTGGTCCTGCCCTTGCAGCATGTCCTTATGCTACTTGAGGTGCTTGCCAAGGATTTAGAAGGGCTTCCCGAGCAATTTCAGGGTGGGACAGATCTCGTTATAGACCCAGCTCCCCTTGATATTTTGCCCTAGGGATTTATTTTTGTCTGGATTAGCAAGCCCATTGCTTGCCGCTTTCCCAACTGAATTAAGCAACCATCAGTTGCAGTGATACACCAAACTGAGCCAGGGGGACAATGTCTTCTGCTCCTTTAAGGTCCTGGCGCAAGACTAGTAGCAGTTGACAGCAAATAAACAGGCAGATCCACCAAAAAAGTAAAATGTGGAGTTTGTGAGAAGGGAGAAGGACAAGGGAGGTATTTGTAGTGAATTTACAAGCTGGAAATGATCAGCCCCATGACTTAGGATCCCCTGCCTTGATGAGGAGTGACAACTGAGTTACTCATCCACCTCTGATGGGCTTTAAAAGGGAGGGACCACAGCTAGCTAAGCTGCAGGGAGCTACTGAGGCTGTAGGCCTTTCCGAGCCATCTCTTTACAGCCATCCAGCTGGAAATCAGTGTCCCAGTGCTCTATAAACCCACCTCTAGAGAAACTGTTTCCAGTCTCTGGCCATGGTAAAAATGAAATCAAGTCGGCCTGGTTCTGGGAGGTGTGAAATTCAAAAGCTTGAGCAGAGCTTGTTTAAATATTACCAGTGTTGAACGTGGGCACTTTCTTTTCCCTTCCTCCTTGCTCTCCTTTTATTAACTGAGAAAAGTGGGGAAGAAAATAAATTGAAAGACTTGGTTAATGCAATGTGCGACATTAGAAATTGCCTTAATAATGAAATGCATGATTAGACCAATTAGAGGTAGGATGGAAATGCTGTGTGTGTAGGTAGTGCATGCTTAGCATACACAGCCCTTAAAAAAAGAGCTGATAACCGTCAGGGAGTCAAGAAAAGAATCGTGTGTTTCCTTGGCTCCAAAACTCTGGTTTGATGGCTTTTGCTGTGGCCAAAGCCAGGTCACCTTTGTCCTCCTGGTGTTAATTTGTGCTAAGACTACTAATTCTCTTCCTTCTTACACTATTCTCGTAAATCTAGTGTTTCATCCATTTCTTCCCCCTTGCATTTCGCATTGCTGTTTCTCCACTGCTCCTTCCCCAGAGACCTGGCAGTGTAGACCTCAAACACTGGCATAGGTTGGTCTCAAAATTAAAATCCCAGTTTGCTTTCCAGCAGCGTGGTACCTTTACTCGAACGTAGCAATTGCAAGCAAGCTGCCAAGTGAAGTTGGAGGGGCAGTTCCTCAGCTGGTGTGGGTGAGCACAACCCCCTGATTTTCCCGAAAGCATGTGGACTTGCCGCAGCTGATCACCTGTGGGCTCCTTGCAGGTTCATGAACGATAATAATTTAGATCCTCTCTGCTGCATGACAGACAACGGGCGAAAGCTTTGCTTGTAATCCGGTGATACATTACCCTACCTCAGCCACTGTTCCCACGTTGAATTCGTTATACTCGGAGATATTTTTAAGATCTATGGTAATGCATGATTTCTGGCATTAGTGGCAAGTGTCTTAAAGAGATTTCATTTAGATAAATTATCAACCAGATATGAATAAGTAAGAGGCAATAAATCACAGAAAATCAACTGTTTCAGGCAAATGGGTATTTTCATATCTACGATATAGTCCAAAAGGAAAAATCTGTTTGGTCTTGTTTTTTTTTTTAATTGAATGATGTGGTGCTAAGGCATAGTAAAAGACATAGGGCCAACGGTGTGTTTAATTACAGTTTTGTGAGCTAAGTTTTAAATTCTTTTTTTATCTATACCTTTGAGAGAAGACATTGCTGTTTCAGCAAGTAGACTGAAAATGAGCGTTTTCTAACGATTGCTAGTCTTTCCTGCTAAATGTGGGGTATGACTTCTGGAAGGTTTAGACCATATCCTGTGGTTGATGCCATGGATACGGGATCACAGCCATGCATGCCTGAGGTACATACAGCAATTATTTGCATGGAAAAGCAATACTAAGAGTGCTTGTAGAGTATATATGTGTGAATCCTGCTGGAAAGCAGCTTATCTGTCCCATCCCTGTAGGATCACCCGTCTTGGCAAATCTCTTCTTCAGTCATCAGACACCAGAAACTGGAGAACTGCTGATCTGCACCTTGGAGAGCTTTGTCCTTCCCATCCTGCTGCACCAAACATGTTTGATGCCGGTCAGAGTGGATCCTCCCCAGGATTTTTCTTTGAAAGATCTCCCCTTTTTTCCTTGAAAGATGTTCACTTTCTTTCCCCCATTTTTTCCCTAAATCCAGATCACATGCTCGGAGTCCCTTTCCTGGGGTGCCATGCCCACAGCTCTTTCCCCAGGAGGCTGTTACCATTCCAGTTAGGATTTTCGGTTTCCTCCCATGAAGTAGTTAATTAGGGATTTTTTTTAAACTTCTGTTGTTGTTAGGACATGCTGGTTTTGCCTGGTCAGCCTCTTTCACAGAAATCTGTCAATATGGGATGGGGATTTTGTGCCAGTGCAGAGGGAAAACTGATTTTTTTTTTTTTTGATCTCTGAGTGGATGAAAAATAGAAACACTGTTTTTCAGCCAGATCTAGTCACATTATCTTATATGAACACAGTAGCAGTAACATCACGATAAAAGATGTTAAAATGCAAGAAAAGGCTATAAAAGTTAATTCAGTGAGGTATGCTGAGGAGCTTTTTTTAACGTTACTATTAGCGTGCATGATGTGAAATACGCCTGTTTCTCACTGTAGGCAAGACTCAAAAGTGGATGGCTAAGGAGGAGGACAAAGTTAAAATCTGGGGCAGTTTTTAACATCTCCCTTTGTATTAAATTTGAGTGTTCGGAGTGTACAGCTATATATTTTTTTACATTGTTCCTTAAGACAGCATGTTTTCTGGACTGCCATTTCTCGACGTCGTGTATTTCTTACTGGTTAGTCCCTGCTTCTGTGCAAATTTTTTTATTCTCCCGACAGTACGGGAGAGCTGACGGTCATAGCAAAGGTTTACTTACAGAGCTCTTCTTTGTCCCCAGGAAGGCACGAGCATCGTCTTTGTTACCAGCCCCACAATGATGGCAAAACACCATTTCTGTCATTCTTCTCAGGGAGATAGTTTACCGTTTCAGATATTTCCTATCACTTTGTGATACTGGGCACTGTCAGTTCTCTTTTTGTTTTCGACTATTGCATTTTCAATTACAGGTGGGTTTTGGTGTATTCTACTTGAGGGCTATTCTTCAGATTGCTGTGGGTTATGCATAAGCCGGCATAAACGAAGATGCTGTATTGAGTAATACGATATTCAAGGGCCTCATTTCAGATTTATAGTGATGAATGACAGAAGGGTTACAGAACAGAATGGACCTGGGAGTCAGCTTAGCTGCAAGAAAATACTTGACACAATAGGAAAGTAGGGAATTAAAAGTAACGTGCTTACCTCAAGTACGGTACTTTCTGTGCAAGAGCTAGCAGTTGTTTAAATAGAGGGAATTTAAATTACACTGGCATTTGGCACAATAGTACTTAGTCTAATTTTATCAATTACAGTATAAACCTTAGGAAGAATGCTGATTAGGGGCACACTGTTTGACTGGGGAGTGACGTGGCAGCTTCAAATAGGTGCTAAGCGCCTGGTTATTAGCTTTAGTAAATGGAATGTTTTGCTTATAACGTTGCCCAAAGGCTTCCAGGTTTAAAGCGAGCAGTGCAGTGTGTGCGCATCTCTGTGCATCCACGCACACGTGCAACTTGCTCCAGGAGATCTGGGTAAAGGTAGGAATTCAAGTCTGGAGGTGCCAGAAAAAAGGTGGCCCCTGCTGCTTTAGTTTCGCTTTCATGGCTGTGGTATGATGCAATCCCTGCTGTGATGCAATTCTTGCAGTGCTGTTATTTCTGCTCTCTGGACTTCTGTTTTTCTCTGGGCCTGGGCAGCGTCAATGCACACTAGAGCGAATCCTTGGTACTGCTGCCCTTCGTAATCTAAGCCATTGCCCAAACTCTTCTCCAGCAATATTTTTGCCCAAGAAGAGACAAAACTGTGCAACTTATTTCCTAGTTACACTTATTTGTATGGAAATTGCTGAGGGTTTAGGCAGCCCTGTTATGGTAAGCTTTCCTGTGCACCGATTTAGAACATATCCATCTCCAGCTGCCTGTCCCACCAGCAGAGTCCCTTCAGGCTCAGGCTGCAGCTACTCTGCTTTGTTGGCCAACGTGGGCTCAGGCTGCAGCAACTCTGCTTTGTTGGCCAACGTGTTAGTGAAAGCCCACCTCCGTTGGCAGCTGAGGTCAAGAGCCTGCGTTTTCCACCTGGGATGTGTCTGGGTTGTGAGCGTCAGCCCCTGGTCACCTTCTGCTGACGCCACTGCTGCAGGGCCGTAGCACAGACGGGCTGGCTGGACACGTCCAAAGCCTCAAACCGACACAGCAAGACTCACGAGGGACCATCTGTCACTGCCCAAAGCCCTTTTTCTCTGAACGCAGAAGGAATTTAAAAAAATCAGAGGAGGTAATTGCTTTAGTTACTCTTCCAGGCTTCACCCAGCAGTCCCTGCTCAGCCCAGCACGTGCTGTCCTTGCACGGGGCCGGGCTCTCTCCAATTACAGGGGCTCTTGCCTTGTATTTCTGCTTCTTCCTCAGTTTCTCTGGGGTCTTCGGTTTCCCGCGCTCATGCTGTCCCTCACCGTGCCGGCAGACCTTTCCCCCCACGCAGCCAAGACATGGACATGCGTTTTGTTTCGGTGGCATCTGCTGTGCTGTGGTTACTGGCCCCAGTTGCTTTTCTCATTTATCCCAAAGGAGGGGCAGCGTCTGTCCCCACCGGTTTCAGCATTTATTGTCTCCAGGCCTCCTGCCTCCCCCGTGGTGGGAGCTGGAAGGTACGGCATTGGTGAAGGCACGCTGCCATGCATTAAATGGTGGAGATGGAAAGAAATGCCTGACAGCTGCCTCTTTCTCCAACTCTCCGCACAACCTTATAGATTGAACAGGCAATGAATTCCTTTGCATTGGAAAATAACAATGTCTGACACTCTGGTGAGGCCTTGATCTTCTGATGGAAATCATGCTAAATGCTCATCATAGATGTCTGTGTCAAGATGGTGGAGATTTTTTTCTGTGTGTTTGTCTTTGGTTTTTGGTTTGTTTTTTTTTTTTTCCTCTGTAAAGGATGAGATTTCTGCTTAAAATTAATAGTGCTACAGGAAGTGTTGGTGTGCTGTGAAAAAAATTCCCTTTGTGTGGCAGGTCTGAGGAATCCCCCTTTTTCCCATGTTGGTTATTGGAAGGAGTTATGCACAAAGAACAGAGTCCATGTCGACAATTTAGCTTACTTCTTCTACTCCTCAGTTAGAACTTTACAATAAAAGGTAAAAGCCATTTCCACATTGCGTTTATTTTTTCAGGATAGAGCATGTGAATACGTACATGTCATCCTTGAAAACTTTATGAACTTACTTAATCTTGGTATGAGTCTGGCGTGGCACTCTTGATTGACCACAACCCTTGTCAAAGAAATGAGACCAGGACCATCAAACCCACAAAGCAGTTTACAGTCCTTCCAGATAAAGGAAGGAGTTGTAACCGGGACATAAAAGGAGGAAGGATCGGCAGAAGGATGCATTTCATTTTGCCACTTGTCACACCTGGTGTCTTTGCCAGCTATGCAGCTGAAGAGTGGCTTACCCTGCTCTTCAGTGAACCTCTCAGCAGGGAGTGCTTTCTCCTGACCCGAAATGGAGTCACACAATCCTGGCGGTGATTAAACTAAGCGTTATTAGCCCATTCGTGTCCTTGCTTTGGCTCATGCATGCTCCTTGAGACCTTTCTTACAGGTGGTGGAGTTGCAGGAGAGGTGTGATGGTTTGGGGATGCACTGGGCTGCCGGTGCCGCTCCTTGGTGGGTGGATGGCCCCAGCAGTGCTCCCGGCTACACCCATCTTCTGGGCTTACCAGTTTTCTGGAGCTATAGGGCAAGAGATGGCCCTGCTGAGATCTTCCAGTGACCTGCACGAACCCCTTGAAACCCAGCTCTAGTGTTGTGTCTGTACGTACCTTAAGTAATCAGTAGTGCCTTGCCGCCTGTGGGGGCCCCAGCCAGGTCTGGTGCAGGTATTGCGCCTCGGATGAAACGCACAAAAAGCCCGAAAACTTACTGTTTTATCAAGATCCTTTTAGTATGAATCACAAGAATTGAGTGTTTCCTAATTTTATTTGGATATCTAACAACTCCAGCCCCAATACTAGGCATATTAACTCTGTCCAATCTAAATGATTTCTGGAACCACAAAAATACATATCCTGTTTTTATTTGGATGTATTACAACCCTTTCCTAATATCAGTACTGGACATACAAGCTCCGTCCAAACAAAATGGTTTCTAGAATTTCAGTAAATACCTTTAGGTGCTAAAGGCCAGATCTGCTGTCAGTATAAAGTAGCTGAGCTCGACTGATGCCAGGGGTGCTTGCAAGGTTTTATCTGCTAAGCACTTGGTTTCTTGGAGTTGGGACCCCACAAATTTAACCTTCAGTATGATTTCAGAGTCATGATTTCATAGTCCCTGTTCATCTGTGAGTACTGACAGTCTGCGCCCAAGTTTTTCCACAGTGTCGTGTCAAAGGGTTAAGTAAATACAGAGCCACATTTCAATTTGCAACCCGTGTATTTGAAGAGACCGTTCTTGAAACTACCACCAAGTTCACTAGGAGCAAAATCCACAGCTTTGTGAAATTCAGTGGAAAATTGGCTTCAAGGAGCATTAACTCAGGTTCTCAGTGAATGTCTGTCTTCTTTATTAAGAGGGGGGGGGGGAAGAAAAAGAGCACCTTTAGATACTGAAGTCACTTTTTTATTTTCACTGCAAGTTTGAACTTGTCCACTACCTGGAGTATTTTACTATTTTATTTATTGCTACTGAGGCAGAACTAGATTCAGACTTAATACTAGGCTCCAAATGTTTTTTAGAAGATGATCACATTTACAGTCCTGAGATTTGTGCGTGGCTGTTTCCCCCTCGGTGCCTTATAGCTAAAGCCCACTCTCTCAGATGCATGCTCCTGGCAATGCTTTAGGGCATTTTACAGTTCCTGTAAAGGAAAAGATCTTTTTCTGCAAAACCTTTGGCACGATTTTTGTTTCCACCAGGTTTCCCTCCGCCAGTGTGAGATGGCAACGTAGCTTGTCCCGGCACCCAGGCATGCGTGTGTGTCTTGGTGGCACAGAGGAGTGATGGCCAGCTCTGCAGCCTGGTCTTACTTTGCCGTGGGGTCTTTGGAGAGGTGGATTTTTTTCATCCAGTCCTCCAAGGTCCAGTGGGGCCACAGTTTTCCCAAGCTGCCAACGGGGGCTGAGACCCCCCAAATATCAGGCATCGTATGGTATATCCTAACGGCAGCTCAGCTGGGGATTGGAAATGGGGAGCGATACTTTTAAATCATTTGGTTTGTTATTTTATCAAATGATTCTGAATTATGTGATCTTAAAAGGAGGCTTTTTGCTGCTCCAAGTCAGTTCAGCATCAGAGGGTCATGTGAAAATGCAAAGGACCTTCTGGTTCCCCTCCTTGGCGCCTGGAACCCCTGCGCGGGTGCCTGCTGCTTCTCCCACCTGTGACAGCGTGGGAGAGCCAGCGTCTGTAGCTCTCTTTCTGCTCTGGATTGTATTTAACTTGATACCGCATGTGGTAATTTTATTTTAAACACGATAGAACGGCAGTGTGCTATTTTGTAGGAGGAGCACGGTGTTATCCAGCCAGTGGCTTTTTCTTCCCTTTTTGCTTTTTCTTTGCAAAGACAGGCTATAAACCCAGCTTTTTACAGTAAACGTAACGCAGGAGCGTCGGAGAAGTGCACTAAGGCAGGATCTACCCTTCCCGTGCCGTCTCTCTGTTCATGTAAGCCATGCCGCATAGGTGTGCATATCCTGTTTTTCATTAGCAACTAGAAAAATCTATCTTGTTTTAGCAAAAAAGTATGCAGAAGCTGTTTTCCTGAAGAGAGGTTTAGGCTACCAAAACCTTACTGAGTGCGGGTACCGATGATGGAGGATAGTGTGAGGAAACACGTGTTTCATCGTTTCTTCGTACATTTGGTTGTCAGCTCACTTGTATTAAGCTTTTCAGTTTTTGCATCTGCTATGTTATTTTACTTTCATTTTTGAAGTGTTCTATGTACAACTAAACCCACATGAGGATGATCTGTTTTCTCCTTTTTGCTTCTTTCTAAGGCAATAAGACATCTGGCTGCTACTAGTGTGAATTACCAAGTCGCATCCTTTTAACCCTCCTCATCATTTTATTTGTAAAGTGCTCACCCGCTGAGATACCCGGGGCCATGTGCAAACAGTTTAAAACAACATTGGAAAATAAACAGCATGGGCAAAAATGATGAGATGTTTTTTAAAGCTGAAAAGCTGTGAGCGCTGGAAAAAAGCATCTTTTGAGGGAGGGCGGAGAGAGAGATCAGATCAGTCCAGCGTAGCTGCAGAGACTGAAGCTGACCTTTCTTCCAAAAATTAAGCATAAAGTTCAGCTCTTCAGCCGCGATTGGTGACCCCAGCAGGCACTGGGACGTGCCCATAAATCTCTTTCTGAATTGAGCTGGTATGATAAGAAAAGCCATATCCCTGACCATTTGGGAGATTGAGACCCCAGCACTGCTGGGGTGATGTTCGCTGAAGGGCGAGACTAGAAAACTTCTAAAAGCTGAGCTTTTCTTCTGAATGCAGCTAGTGTGGAGACCTTTGCATGAAGGTGCCAGGTCCATTGGTGTTCATGGTGTACCCGTGCCAGCTCTGTGTGCTGGGGCAATCTCTTCGGAAGCTCTGCTAAAAATGAAATTGGGGTAATAAATCCTGGCTGTCTGAGGCACATATGTTTCTCATGCAAAGTCCTTGGAGGATGAGCAAGGATCGAGGCTAAACAAACGAGCTGGCTGGTGATGTTTGTGTGCCACATCTGCCAAATGGCTTTTTTTTGGAAAGAGCACTGCCAAAAAAAGCCCGAAACAACAGAATGTTGCCAAGATGTTGAACTTTCTACCCCCGCTCCAGCAAATAGAGATATCAAGAAAGAAAAAGCACCGTGCTGATTGCTGCCTGTTCCTGATGCTCCTTTTCTCCCTTATTCAGGCAGGAGGCAGCTTGCAGGTGCCCAGATGGCAACACCAGCCCGGAGCTCCTTCGGGGCCGGCGTGGAGCTCGCTGGGGTCACGGCGCGAGAGAGACGGCCGTGTGTGAGCGATGCTGTGAGGTGTGCGTGCAGGGATGGGGCCGTGGGGCGGATCAGAGGATGGGAAGGCATCAGCCCCTGTGCGCTGCTCTTCAGCTCGGCTTATTGTCCTGCAGCACTGTCTTGTGCTTTCATAGTATCTCTGCACAGAACTTTGCAGAAAATAAATAGGAGTGTTTGTGGAAAATAAGAGGGTAATAAAACAAATAGTGCATCCTTGATGTGTATGATTTAGAAATAACTGAAATGCAGGAGAGTTGCCAGTAGCTGAAAAGAAACATCCAAAAGTGATCATGGGTTTGAATGGCCACAAGAACTGAGCTGTCAGTTCCTCTGTCCAGGATTAACACAGTTTATCTTGAGCACTGTGGGAAGCAGCGGTAGCATCAAAGAGGACAAATGCTGGTTTTCCTGGTGCTTTCCCATCTGACAAAGCCTTCAAAGTCTCACACCTCACCCAGAAGCGTTAGGACCAATGCAGGGAGGCGACAAGCAAACTTCAACCCTTCATGCGAGCAGATTGCTCGCGTGGAAACCTGTCCCTGCTTTGGAAGGCGAAGAGCTGGGGTGGCAGGGATGGACACGGGCAGAATGAAGGCAGACTTGGCGGGGAATGGATGCTGAACACTGTTGAGTGCATTATTAGTAACGAGGTGGATGCAGGTGTTGCAGAGACAGGGAGCCTTCAGGAAAGGGTCAATAGAAATTCCTTCATGCCAACTTTCCATCCTCTGGATGTTTATTCAGATGCCATACATTTTTAGTAATCATGGTTGGGGCAAATTTAGTCGGGTCCTTCAGGGTTTTCTTGGGTAGGGATGAAGGCGAGCACAAGCTTTTGAGCACTTCAAGGGCTGGCGCCTACAGCAGATGAGGAATTTTGCCCGGTAACAGCTTGAGCATGGAGATGAGAAATTCAGCTTTGCTATGGTAGATGGCAGAAAACTGAGTGGATAGGTCTGAAATTGGGGGATTTAATCAACACAGCAAATGACGGCTGTGATTTTAAGCAGTTGTCGTTCTCTTCAAATGGAAATGGGGGGTTTCTGGTACTCAGAGAGATGGAGAAGGCCCCTGTGGAAAGCTTGGTAGGTGGATGAGGAAAATCAGTGCTATTTGGCGATAGACTGCCCCCCCAAGCGTTTGGGGTCAGACTGCTTCACCAGGGTCGTCATACCAACGTGCTTTGCTCGTATTTCTGTGTTACTGAATCAAAAGAGCTGTGTGATTACAAAGTGTTGATTGAAGAGCAACAGCCATGACAGAAAAGCATGGCTGAAAGGAAGTAAGAAATAATCCCAGAATGGAAACTAGGCAGCCCAGTGCCACCTAAAACTGATGCATCCAGTATTTCCACCAATGCAGTGCTGTAGGTGTTTTACAACCATCTTTAAAGGATTTTAGCCAGGAGAGCGAGAGGGGAAAGGCTGTACAGTAACATATGAATCGCTTGCACTGATTGAAAACCAAATGAGCAATTTTCAGCCACAAAAATCAAGTGAGAGGACAAAGCAAACGAGACCTACAAGGCAGGCTAATAATCAAGATAAGTGCTAGAGATAAAAAGGTCTACACAGCATTATCGTGTACTGCACAGTGTCTATTAGGAGATTTCCTATATGCCACAAGAATTTGCCGATGCTGCTGTCTAGGTTGAGTCAGGCTTCTTGAATAGTTATACTGAGCTTATTATCAACATTTTTCTTTAGGGTGTTTAAAAAAAGTGCAAAAAATACTTCTGGTTTTTTCCTTGAGATATAAAGTAACATGAATATGAGGATAAAAACAAAACCAGTTTTTTGTTTGTGTTTTTTTGTTTTGGTTTTTTTTTTTCATTTCCTCCCTATTAGCATAATCCCATGATGTGGCTTGAAGTCTTTTAAAGGAGCAATTAATGATTCATTTTTTTTTTATACAAATATTTCTCTGACACTTTCCTATTCTAGGCAGCTTTTGGAAAACAAAACCAGTCAGAACTTGAGGAAAGAAGTTTAAAGTATTTTAAACAAATTAGCTTCTCCTAGGACCTTAACTACTGTACTCTCGGAATTCTCTCTCAGAATTTTAAATGAATTTGTTTGAATAACGTATATGAGGTCCTTTTTTAAAATGGAGGAAAAAGAAAAACCAACCTCTGAAGCAAACCAGAGAAAAAGAAGATAATAGCAGTTGGAAAGCAACCTCTTGGCAAAGAGGAGCAAGAGCAGTGGAATAATTTAATTGCTCATCAGCTAATTATACGGTATTATAATGTTAATGTGTCTTCATCATGACAATGTAATAGGTATAGATTGAAGCATATGAAAAAGAAAGTGTTGATGCAGTAATTATAACTAAGAGCAGAGCTGTTAGAGTAATTATAACGCTTCATCAGGTAATTAACGTATTGTTCAACTTGAGACGGAGAACAAAGAGTGAAGAAGTTAAATATTGAAGGACATGCATTCCCCGCTCCGGGGCCGTCTTCCTGCATTTGCCGCAGAAGGTGATACTCCGTATTGATACTGTTATTTTCTTATTTCCTTGTACATATTTTATTGATTGGGGGAAAGCTGTTGAGGTGCGTGCAGCAAAATCGACCAGCAGCATGGCAATCGTTATTTTAAGCCATTTATTCTGGAGACCCTCCCCGATCCTCCTTGTTGCAGAGGCGGTCAGTTTGTGGAGGGGTATCTGGGAGTAACCGGCAGCAGATGCTGCTGCAAATTAACCTCTGATCAAAGACACCTATTCAGCACGGGCAGAGCTGATCCACAGGAAAAGTGCTGGAGCGAAACCGCTGCCCTAAGTGCATTTGAGCTTCTCCTGCCTGCCCGTGTGACTGCTTTTGGGGTGCTGGGGGATGCTGAGGGCATCCCTACCGGGGCACAAATGGAGATGCGGAGGTGGTGCCCTGCACTTCCGCTGCTCCTGTGCCTGCATCTCACTCCTCCTGTCCCCAAAGCCCTGGGGAAAGGCAGCTATACGACTTAAGGACTAATCCTTGGTTTCATATTGATGTGCCCCAAAGAGGGATGTGAGATCTATCCCACCTGTGCAATTTGACTTACGCTGTAGTAAAAAGCTGCTCGGGATTGAGGAGCAGTGCTCGAGAGGGGTTGATGTATCTGGGTTTGATTTTTCATTTGCTGGTGGAATGGACTGAGTGTTGGTTTCAGCTTTGTACACAACTCAGAAGGAAGCCGTTGTATCTCGGCTAGCAAGTTATGGCAACATAAACGTTACTTCTAAATACCCAGTTTTGTGTCTATTCCCTCCCTGCCCAAAACAGGAGAGTAGGAGTTTCTCCCTGTCTCCTGCATCCCAAAGGAGTGCTTTAAGTTACTAGACCAGTGCTGTAAATGTGTGGGTGCACTTAACCACCAACATACTTACATATGTCTGTACTAACCTTGTAAGATCTTATTCCCATCTCAATGTGCGAATTTTGACACATCGATAATTTTTGTCAAGGTATCTCCCAGTCAAGTCTAGACCTAACCCATGGCACGTCCTAATAGCACAGGGCAGGTTTGTCCCCCATCCACGCTCAGCACCGATGTCTTCTGCAAGACAGCAATCTGTATGCCTCCCTGGAGAGCTAATGATATTGTTGACAGCATTTTTTGTTTTAGTTTTGGCTTAACTTCCCTCCTTCACCTCAGGATAGTTTTCTATTGAAAATCAAACCACCTCACACTGGTAGTCATCATCAACAGCATAATTTCTGATGAAACTAGGGCAACGGTGAGACTGGTTTGGTCAGTTTGCTTAGCAATGTGCTGATTTGCGGTTTGGTTTTATGCCTTACTACATTTTATTTAAGTGTTGCATCCTTGTGCAGGTTTTACAGGCGTAGTGCTGAAGTACTCTACCCAGCTAAAGTACTGAGTGTTCGGTCAGTAAGAAACGACTGAAATGTTACAGTGTTATTTTAAGGCAAATAATGTCATGCAGCAGAAGAGAGGGTGTTGTGGTTCTGGTGAAAGATGTGGAAATAGATACGGTGTGGTAACAGAAGGGTGGGATCGGGGTAAGCAGGTGAGATTTGGGTGAGCTGAGCTGTTATGAGCTGGGCTGCAAAGATGTCCAGTGCCATGCACTTGCTGGCTGCAAGCCAGGAACTTATTTAGGTGAGTTGAAGTCACTTAAGTGCAGTAAAGAGAGGGCTGGAAGGAAATAAGATTGCTGGTGGGGAAGGAAGAAACACAGAAGAGTGAAAAGAAATATGATGGCTAAAAGGACAGAGTTAGGTAAGGGTGAACGGACTGAGTTTAGGTTAAAAAAAGGTGTCAGAGCATCAGAAGGCAGAGGCTTTGGAGTGACCTTCTGGTTGTAATGGTGAGTGGAGTTTCAGGATGGAGGTCCTTAAATTTATAAGGGGGGATTACATACTAGAATGGCAGCAAGGGGAGGCTACTTCAGGTCCTGCATTCAAGGGACCTTGTTCCACCTTGATCCAGAACAACCTGAATGAGCCCTGCAAACAATGTTTGGTTGTTCGGAGTTTTTGGATGTGGCAAGAGAGTAGAGCTGGAGCTCTTGCAGCTTGCAATGACTGCGCACTGGGATGTGCGAGTGTGTTAAGCTGACTCTGCCTTGGGAGCAAAGTAAATAAATGTGAATAAAGTCTCTTATATTTTCATCTGAAATGTCATCGTTTAGGACCTCGATTCATTATTGTTTAATAACATAGTGTATGCTAAGCTCACGTATTAGCAGCATGCTGCCTTTCAGTGGATATATACTAACGCAGCGCAGTGTGCTGACTGTTTCAGCATGTCTGAGTAGAGTTTCAGTTACTCTTAAAAATGAATGAAAATCAGACACCTATGTCTTTTGAATATCTGTGAAAAAATCAGCCTTAAAATACAGTTAACATGACACATCCTATATGCAACAAATTATAGGCAAAATGGAATAAAGCTATTGCATCCAAAAAAAGGATTTTAATACACTTTAATATTTTTCTAGAATGTATTTGCCTCGGTCTGCAGAAAAAAACCCAAATGTTTTACCAAGCAGAATGTTGTATTCTTTCGGTTGGCGCTTTCCTGTTAGAAGTTTGGGAAGTTTGTTCCATGATAAAAAGTGCATTTCTCTGTCTTGTAAGGATTTCTTTGTATTTCCATGAGCACCTCTGTTGCAGGGATAGAAGATGTGTTTCTTTAACAAGTGTGTCTGTTTAGGCTTCAATGTGTAATAGCAATAGCAGTCTAGAAAGCCTTCCTTTAAGTGAAACAGGAAAGCTTAGTCTGTGAGCGTGCAGTAATGACAGATGGCCATAGATTACCTTTGGCCGGACTGAGCCTGACGCTGTGCAAACAGCTCAGGACTAACCCATCTTTTCTGTGACGGTTATACATTTAGAGGGAGGCTGAACAGAATTTTGCAATCCATCTCCTCCCCACCACTTAGTCATGGGAATATTTTTATTGTTTCTCCTCTTCCTTTCAATGGCCGCCATTCGGTTGTGGCTTTCCCTATTTTGCCTTTGTCCTTTCTGGTTGTGAACATGATGTCCCACATGGACCCGGACTGCCTAGACACAAAATCTCTCTAGTATTCACCCTCCCTTTAATCCTCCTAATATTTTTACATCCTTTTCTGATTGCTAGTGCGTTAAATCTAGCGTTATACCTTTCATAATAGCCAGTACTGACCTGTTGAGAGGTATGTGATTGCCATTTGCAAAAGGGAATTAAAACCCCAGGGCAGATATTGAGGGGGATAGGAAGTCGCGGCATCTCCTGCGTTGGTAACCTTGCTGCTTGCCCTGCGGGAGCCCTTGCCTCTGCACCATCTTCACAGCTCCACCTCGGAAGCCTTGCAAGGCAGCCTGGGCTGCGGGGTATTACAGATCCTGCAAACTTTTAGGACTTTACCCAGAGTTGTACTGAAAATCTTTGGGGGCTTTACCTGTCATGGTTGCAGTCAGAGATTTTCTTTGTGGGTAACAGTGATCAAAATGTTTTTGGTTTTGGTTTTTTTTTTTCCCCCGGTACTGCCACGTTCCAGCTGTTTTTCCTCCCCATTGATCCATACATGAAGTATAAAAGCTCAGCCAGGGAGTTTTTGTGTTGAGGCAGAAATACAAACACATCGGTGGGCCTTTATTTCCCTCTCTAAAAGAGCATTCATTCTACTGTTGACACCAAAGCCAGGCTGAGACTATGCCTTGCTGAATTAAAAACTAAAAGCAATTAGAGGACCCCCCTTTGGAAAATGTCATCCAGTACAACCATGGCTTAATATTCGTGTCCTCCTCCCCAGCACTGTACACCTTTTTAATTTATTTTCTTTTCTTGCAAGTCATTCATTCAAATTGCCTGGGAGTGGAAAACAGAGTTATTGACTGTCTTTTCATGAGCTGTCATGAAGCAGTAAATAGAAGCAAAAGACAAATGTAGGCACATCCAGGGAAAGAAAAATCATAATTAATATTTCAGTATAATAAAGTGCCTCTATAAGGACAAAGGTGGAAATAAAAGGAGAAAGAGATATTAGCTTGACATATGTCAATGTTTTTGCTATGTTATATATATATTCACATAAATCTATACTGCAGTTGTGCCTAGAATGCATGTTCGACTAATAGGGAGCATAAAGGCAGTATAGAAATGAAGCCTTTGAATGAGTTCTTAAAGAGTTTCCATCACTTCTCAGAGATGGAGGTAAATCTTGGATGTCAAAGTTGCAGGAGTCATGGAATTGCATTTCCTTATGGTGGGAACGCTGTAAACACCCACAAACTGAGCATTTAATGCAATGCTGTTAAAAATGTTATAAATGCAGTATATTAAATATATGTATGTGTATGTATCGCAATGCAATGGGTAGCTCTGGTCCTCTTATAAAGGGTTGTCCTTTGCAAAAAAGGATTGGGTGTTTATGTCAGTAAGAGAAGTATCTGCATTTATGGTAGGCTAAGCTGAAGAAGAGATGTCAGCCTTGAGCACACAGGTTAAAGTAAGTATTTCCCTCGGAGGCATCAGGACGTCTGGGCCTGTTTCAGACAGGGGAGAGCGTAGAGGCTTCAGGATATCAACACGATATCCCTTGTCCTTTCCTCCTGCTGCAAAACCGCCCTACCTGGTTGCCCATCTGGATTTTGGCGGTGGACACCCTGTTGTAGCTGCTGGCAGACATTGTTCAGTAGAGGACACGCAGTGCCAGTCCCGTCCGTGGGCAGCTTTTGCCCAGGGTGGTGCCGCTGTAGAAGGGCAGATCATCACGTCCTGTACACCTCAGCATACAGACTTGCTGTGCTTGATCCCACCGACCAACCTGGAATATTTTACAGATCCTCGCTGTAGAAGTGACTATGGTAGTCCACAGTCAGACCTCCCCATATTTCTCACGATATTTCTGGAAAGAAGTATCTTGGAAGCTGCAGATTCCCATGCAGAGCCTGAGGTCTGCAAGGTGAGGTGGCACAGGACAAACTCAAAAGCTGAAACATCTGCCCTCTAATTTATGTAGATCACTTGAAAGTGTAGACCTGAGGCCAAAAGCCGATAAATTGCTCAGGCAGTATCCAAGAAGTTACAGCTATTGTGTGACTACTAATAATTGTGGGGGTTTTTACAAGATACATGTCTTGCACAGATACAATTACTGTATTTTACAGCAGTCCATGCAAATCACACATTTCCATATTGCATACCAACTTGGTATCTGATTAGCGCCAAATTAAATTTGTGTTAATAAGCCTGAGGCAAGATAGCTTGATACATTATCGTTTAGCAGTATTTAGACATGAAAAACAAGTTGTTTGGCTTTGCTTTACTTAGATTTAGCTTAGTACAATAAACAAGTTGATCCAGAGTGTTAACCTGAAAGATTTTTCTATCTGGGAAAGATAGTCTCTGTTGTCAGGGAGGCTGGAGGTGTGGATGTTGACATTACAGAAGGTGTGACGGTCACAAACTTACACCTCTGAGCTTACAGAAAAGAGCTCAGATGGGAATAATACGAGAATATCGATAGAATACTTCTTAGGAGTCCAAGAAGCATCTCAGGCTCATGTTACAACTCAATAATACCTTTCTAAATGCCAACAGTAGTTGCCTTTTGTGGTGTGTGGGCTCAGGGACTTAAAGCTTTAAGTTATTTAGAAAATATTGTCAAAATGTAGCCCACAACACAAAGGCGCTACGAGGAGCACTTTCCTGCTTCTGAGACCAGCCAAACATTGCCTTTCATTATACCTGTGAAATCCCATTGATATAGGACATCATCGTTTTGTTTTGCAAAGTCAACTGTTCCAGCAGGACTGGCCATAGCTGGACTTGAGTCCACTAATACTGTGTGAAATGGCTTTAAAAAGGGGGATATTAATCCCTTTAGTGGCAATCTTCGTATGCAAATCTGTTAGGAGAGCACATATCCCTTGGCTGTTTGTGAAGCCTCAAGGCACTGAACCACTCCCGTAAGGTTATTTTTCATTTTGCCTTTGAACTGTGCCTCCTGTCGCTTCCCAGTTGACTGCGGCACCAAGACTGGTATTTTCCCAAAATCCAGCGGAAGGTAAATGTATTCTACTTGAGCTGAGTCTTTGCTTGGCTTTCAGGAACTTGAAGAACAAACTTTCCATTGTGCCTCTCTATTTATATATGCACCTAATTGAAGATAACACACTGTTACCACCATATATACCATAAAGTGGCCTAAACTATTTTTTTCCTGTGTAAATGACCACAATATTGTGTTTGGTTTAGTAGATATCTGCTGATTTGTGCTAGCTGGGGAACCGGCCTGGACCTCCTTCTAGTCAGATGGGTGCGAGACTGCCTGCAGGACCTCGATTGTCAGTAAAAAGTCGATGTTAGCAATTTTCATCAGGCAGCATGGAAATTAATTAGCCCAATTTTATGGAAATTAGCTCATTATAAATAATTTTAGCTGGCCCATTCACAAAGCGCTTTTCACATTAGGAGAAAGAAAAAAGGAAAAAGGAAAGCTCTGTGAATTGGATACTGAAAAAACTCTTTTCTCTCCTCTTTCTAAAAACAAATGCATTTGAGCAGCTGTGCCATTTGCAGGGGAGGGGCGGCACCCACAGATTGAGCCTCTAGACTTCGCTTTCCCACTCAGCGCCGAAAAGAGCAACAGTGAGTGATTTGTTGGGCTGGGTATTGTTTGGGGCTGCAGATGTCCCTGTGCAGCCTGAGTCTGCACGCTCTGCTCTTGCTACCTTTGCGCTTGGCTGAGGGAGGAGGAGCGGAGGAGAGTAGAGATGGGCATCTCTGAAGGCATCTCCCTGGCGATACTGGTCCTGTGGCTAATGAGAAAGAAAATAATTCAGCTACAAATATGTACTTAAAGGGGTGAGAGCAGGTCAGGTGCTGGAGGAGCTCTGCCGTCTCCTCCCTTAGACTTTTTAGGCTGTAAGGTCTTACGTTGCAGAGCAGGAAGGGTACGTGAGCGCTGAAGGGTCTCATGTGTTTTGGTGTCTGTCACAGCCCCGGAAGATCCCATGTGTCAGCATGAGCTTGTGAAATCTCCAGGCAGTCGAGGCCAGACAATCCTGAGGCTGCTGTGTTTTGATCCCCATCTTTTCTAAGGATTTCTTGGTTCTGAAGAGGATCTAGCACAACCTCTATCTCCCATTTCAGTTTTTGCTCCCTTCAGTGCTTTTACCAAAGGGGGTTTTAGTATCATCTGTCTTCAGACTACACATGAAATACACAGGTCATGCAAGGGAAGAAACACCTTCACCCCCATGCTCAGTCTCGGTGTCGTCACTTTTCTTGGGAGTTTTCAGGATTTACTGATCTTTGGGGTGTCTAGAAATTTGCCTGGGGCTCATCATTTCCCTCATGACTTACAGAGCATCTCTGTCCAGCAACCAGTTTTCCCCCAGCCTGGACTGGGTGTCCTGAAAAATGATTTTTCCTTCTGAAAGTGTTACATCAGCCCCGATTTCATTCTTCTCTCAGATCTCTATGTTTTTTGGACTCTTGTCTTCTCTCGCTTTGGCCAACACCATTCTTGAAACCCCTGGAAAGAAAAACCTCCTTATTTTGAGTGTGATGTGTCCTGTGTTCCCAATGAGCCAAGTGTGCTTAGATGCTCTCATTCTTCAGCCACGGACACCGCCGTTCATGTACATAGCCTTAGTCTTAGGGGATTTAATCCCTTTTGCTTTATGTATATCTCTCTCTGGTTATCTCCCCGGCAATCAGTAGTGTCCGACTGGAGCACCGACAGGATTTTCTTTCCTTGCAGCCCCCTTCTTAGGTGTCTGGCATCGCTGGTTTTGCAAGTGGGCGACTAACACTCGAGAGAGATGAAAGAGCAGAGCACCCCGAAAGGCTTCTGGGCCAGTGTGACTCAGGGTGCGGGAGGGGGACTACATGCCTGAATGAGGAACGTGTGCAGTTTGCAGGGGGGACCTGTGGACATCCTGAGGGGATGAAATGTTTCCCATATTTCGAAGTCTCTCCTACCCCTCACCCCTGCCCCAAATATTTGCAGAAGTCTTTTGAAAAATTGCCAGCTATTTTGCAAAAGGGATTCTTTAGCTCACCGCTCAAGCTGATGGGAGAAAGGAAAAGGTGTGGGACGTCTGGATAAATACACTCCATCAAAAATTTTACGGAGGGGCCTATTTGTAATCAATTCCACTGCAATGAGGCAGCCAGTGTGTTTGAGAAAACTAGTGCCGGAGTCCCGGGCAGATCCTGACTGGGCAGCTTTGAACACCACTGGCTCCTTTCTCTACCAAGAGAAACCCTTTGTGCAGCCTCACAAGCGTGTGACGCTGCTCGCAAGCGAGTGACGGTGCTCACAAGCATGTGATGGCACACAGGAGGCAGTCACTCCTATAACATGCGTTTTCTAAAACCCGCTATTGAGAAGGAATTATGCTGTAAAAGATGCTGGTTTGTTTTAAAACGTGAACTTTAAATAAATTGAAGCCCAAGGAATGTTTTGGAGGTGAGAAAAATCTTTCTGGCAAGTGACACGAATAGAATTCTTACTCCTCCACAATTTGCTTAAGCAGCTACTATAAACAGCTACTAATCAGGCTCCCTTGGTGTTTAGAGATATCTGCGGATTGATTTTAATTAGATTGGCACCTCTTTGTTAATTCTATAATGTTTGTTTGCTTGTAAGTTAGAGTATTTGGGTGCTGTGAAGCTGTTTAACTTCTTTAGTTAAATTCAAATTAGTGGGCTCTTAGTGTTCTCTCTGCTAGTGGAATTTTGCAAGAAATAGAGTGTGGGCTGATTTTTTCGACACCTCAACTGCAATTTTTTTTTTTTAAGCACCTTAGGCACCTCCACTGAATTTACCAACATTACCCAATGAAACGCAGGAAAAGGCACAGACACAGAAAAATGTCGATGTTTGGGTCTCTTACAAGGTAATTTTTTGGTGGTTATTCCAGAGCCAACAGGTTTATGGTATAATAAAAATCAAAGGATGGAAAAAATATTTGCAAGGTGTTTCAGACCCGGTAATCCCTGGCCTGAGTATTATCTGGAGCGCCGAAGTTCAGCTTTCTGTGAGCACCCATCTGCTGCTGGGGCCGCCTCGGATGGGCTGTAGACCTTAGCAAGCAATTTCGGTTTGTTTTATTGCAGGCTGAGGAAGGGTTTAGATCTGTGTCAGCAGCAAAGATGCTGAACCCACATGAACTGAATTGAGTCTTGTAAGGTTGGAAGTCGGTTTTTGCTTTCCCTTCTTTCTTTCTTTGGTGTGAAATTGTTTCTCTGCAATAATAGCCGATAATCTCTAATCCACACTTTTTCTATTATGATTTTTGTTGATTTACCTTGATTTGAGTTTGGTTTTTGTGGTTATTATGGATTTTAGCCTACTTCCCACAGGTTGTCGGAGCTCTTCCTATGCTGAACCCATTTCTGTCTGATTATCCGAGGGTGCTCCTGATGTGATCCTGATGAAAAGTAGGTAGGGGGCTTGTAAATTGAAAAATGAACTTTGAAACAAACCCCCGAAAATGGAGAGTGTTCTCCATTTGAAGAATATTTGGTGATTGAAAGACATTTGTGCTGTACTGTCTTTATAAATTTGGGCTTAGGAAATGAGATGGGGCATGTTTTATCACTGATGTAATCGGGCTCTGCATAATTGTGTCTGCAGCATCCTCTGTGCAACCAGGCTGACTTAAAGGCAACGAAAAAAATTAACTTTGGAGTAAAGGCTAGACTTGCAGCATCGTGGTTGTGGTGGATGTGCTAACAGCAGTATCTGTGAAGGAGCCCTAATTCCCTTGGGCCCTGAGCAGAGGCCACCCACGGTGTGACACAGAAGAGAGGTGAGAAGGGGCTGCCAGGGTGAAGCAGGGCGGTCTGTCGGGACACCCAAGGTTCTAAATCTCATCTCAGGGCTGACGGGTGGTTAGGGTTAAGTTTCTAAAAAGGAGAGAGCTGAGACTTGCAATGAAAGCGTTGCTCAGGATGAGCTACCAAAGGGCAAGGGGGGGCTGTGACTAGAAATCCCCCACAAGCACCATAAATGTCAGGTTAGGGTTAGGCCGGGGTGATGCTGATGTTGGAGGTGGTGGGCTTCATCCCAGCCAACTGCATAACCAACCCTCTGGCTCTTTCTGGTGTTTATTTGCTTCCAGCACAAGGTACTGAGAAAGCACGTATGCTGGATCCAAGCCCGACACTGTGGAGTTATCCATGTTTTTATCCCAGTACCTTTCTGGAGTTATTTTAAATCTTTTTTTGGGTTTCACTCTTTCATCTGGCATTTCTCCCTTTCATCCTAGAGTATCTGATCTCTTCTTGATCTCAAATCAGATGACAAAAACAAACGGAACTTTCTCTTGCTGCAACAAGTATTCAACTCAAAGGCTATTTGAAGACCGAGAAAAGAAATTTCACTTTTTGCTGAACTAGTTGGTCCAAACAGCCAGAGACAGCTCAGTCTTTTGTTTTAAAAAATTTTATTATAACAAGCAAGATAATTCTCTTTGGGTGGGAGAATTTGGATTCTTAATTTTCAAAAGAAAGCACAAAATAATACCTCCAGTCCATTAGCATTTGTACAGTATTTGTATGATGATACAGTCCAAAGAGCCTCACCTGAGTGTCATTACAGGAAACTTTATTTCGGAAGAGGGAGTTCTTCTCTACAGTGTTTCAGTCCAAATAGTCCAGGGAGTTGGAGAGGTTGGGGAATAGTGAGAGAAAGGCCCAAGATGTGCAGAAGACCTGGCAGGGGATGTCTGAATATCCAGGCTGGTGCTCTGCTGGCCACACCAGCAGTGTGGTCTAGGAGCCATGAACTTGCAGTATTGGGAAAAAAAGAGAGGTTATTTATTTATTCTTTTATTTGGTGGTTTATTTTTGTTATAGGTGAGCATGTATATGTGAGTGGTAGGAGGGAAGGTCAGCAAACACTGGGAGAGGACTGACTGAATACTGCATGGATAGGGTCAGCGTGAGGATGGCAGCACTAGGGTTGCAAACGGGTAGTGTGATGGACACAGCCGTCGTTAGGGTTAGGACGGACAGGTACATCTCCACTGACGTACGTTGGTAGGTGCCTGCCTTAAAATGTTGACATTTTAGCCAATAGAAGTGGTGTTGCTTATGGTTTCTGTATTATGGGTGAAGCAGCGGCTAAGCCCACTGTCATGGGGGTTCTGCTTTTCCAGGTGCTTTTGCCCCCACTTTCTTCTTTCCAGTGGTAGATTTGATTGCACGTCCCTCTGCAACCTTTGCGCTGAGCCACCGACGTGGTATTAGCATGAAAATCCAGTGCACTGTTCTCCCTTGGAAGCATTTGCAAATGATGCCCACCAGCTTTAATATTAACAGTATGTACCTCTCCAGCGAAGGCAAGCCCAGAGCCAGGATCTGAGCCACGTACCTCGTGTTTCACGTGGGCTGAGCTCTCAAACGTGTTCACGTTAACCATCGACTCCTAATTAGAGACACACAATCCTGCAGAAACTCATGGTGCTGTGCTCCCGTAAACTTCAACTCCCGACTTTAGTGATTTCTGAGCCTGTCTCTCTGTGAAATCCCCATAGCAATTTTTCTGTGTGTTCCTATAGCTGAGTTGGAGGTGAGTCCCTTGCCTTGACACAAGCAGTGCCTGTGGTTCCTGATTTACAGACTATACTGATTATTCGGCAGCAGTCAGTAAAAAATGAGAAGAGGGGTCTCACAGCAGCTGTATTGAGTCGCGGTTAACAGCAGAGAGGGTTAGCAGGTGTACCTGGGTGTGGGGACATATATACTGCCTCCTACATGAGGAGATTACCTTAAACGCATTTGTAATAGTCTGACTTAAACCTCTAAATGCAATTAAATCCTGAGCTAAGCCTGAAAAATTTGACCTGACATTCTGCCTTTGACTCATCCATTTTTCTGTTTCGGTATTACAATGAATATGCTGTAACGGATCACACACTCTGAAGAGTCTGCTGAAATAGCCGGGGTAAATTAGGGACAGCACATCAGGCTGGAGTTTCAGTCTCAACCATCAATTTCATTTTTGTAATGTGTGCTAAAGTCTGACAGCTGAATATGCGTTTAATGAGATTTTAAAAACAACAGAGTTTTGATCTGTTAGAACAACATGCCATGTGAGAAGGTGCCTGTGCTGCTGCATAGCTGAATGCTTTAGGAAAATTAACGCGCTCGAACGCTAAATAAGGCTGAAAACCAGCTTGTTAGCGAGAGAGATGCCGTCTGCTCTGTCCCAAAGCATTGCCTCTGCTGAAGGGGGGACCCCAGCCTTTTTTAAAGGCTCAGAAGTGTTTAATTAACCTCACTCTTCCCACTGTTTTTCACTTTATTATGCTATGTAACCTGCCAGCCCTTCCATCCAGATGTCCTTCAGATGCTGCCTCCCAGCCGTTTGGTGGGAGAGGGGCTCTCGAGGAGAGCCCAGAAACCTGCGGTCTGGCCTTAATTCCGGTCTCCCGTGAACACTCGCCACCGGCAGAGCAATTCCCTCAGCACGGGGAAGCGTGAGCGCATTCTCCCCAGTTAATGATGCTTTTCAGGTTCATCCCAGAGCTTTCCTTCTGCTTCTCAGAAGAGATTGCTACATCTCATCGTTTTCTCATGTCTTTGAGGTTGGCTATCAATTGCCCAAGGGAGGGACTTTCTCTTTGGGTCGATCTTGCTCACAGCCTCTACTGCAGTGCAGGTAAAAAATAGCATCCAGGTGCAATACAACATACAGCAATAGGCTGAAGTGGAGGGTTGTTTTTTTCATCTGCACCTGTCAAAAATACCAGGTATAGTAAAAAGTATCAGGAGTACCAGAAATATATCAAAGATTGCGTGTGAAAAGCTTCTGCTGCAGCCTGTCAGACACAAGAGGCCAGGGTAATTCAGGTAAGCTTCTAAAACACAGGGATTTCTCTGAACTTTGAACCTCTCTGCGGTTTACCTGCTGTTCTTGTGAATCAGCCAACAGCAGGTTTCAGTAGAGTAAACTCATCCCTGGTTTAAGAGCAGTGGCTTATAGCTGTTTCTTTAAAGCTATCGGTAGCCCTGTATGCTGGGGATTTGCAATTATTTTCAAAATCTGGAAGGATCCTAATTATTAGCATCCTCCTGTGTGGAAAAGCACGATAAAGTTGGCCATACAGCAGCTGAAGCGCAGTGCCTGGTTTATCAGTTTCAATAAATATTTAGAGGTGCCGGGATAAAGGCGAGCACAGAGCGAGGTGATGCGCCGTTACTCCATCCCATTTCATGGTTACGATAAGGGCTGGTATGGCACGTGGCCGTAGCCCAGGCTGCTTTCACCAGGGAAAATGTGGTAGCGTTGGAGCCATCCAGGGGAATTTCTCTATTAATTTCCATTATGCATTTAGATATCTTTTCCTTTTCTGTGCTTCTGCCCGTGACCGAACCAGTTTAAATCCATTTAGCTTCAGTGACAGGCTGGTACCTGAACAGACACCTGCATCCAGCCTGTTGCGATTTTTTTTTTTTAAGCCCCACCAGCAAATGTTTTTTGGGAAAACGGTCGATAGGAGCAATGACGAACTTTGAGCTACCCGCATCGTGCGGCAGTAATTGCAAACAAATGGTAAATCGTATTGCCCTTTACCTGAAACTCTGCCATCTTGGATAACTCCTCGTATTTCTCCTCTCTGATTGCTTGTGTATCTTTATTGATTCTGCGAAGGCTGGGAGCAAGGTCTGAGCTATTCCACTTGCGGGTTGAGCGGGGCTGTGAGCAGCCACTTGCCAAATGGCCACCCCGGCACCTCCAGACAAGTGTGAGACGTGGGATTTCTCTTGCTTTATCAAATATTCCTTTGTCAGGATTGCATCTTGTGCAACAGGATAAAACAAGAACCAAAGAATTGCAGAGAAGGTGTAATGTAAAAGCTTGTGTTTTCCAAAGGCAGAGGGTAGGGCTGTGTAGAAAGATAAACAGTGAGAAAACATAGCTGCGTCATGTAATGAGATAACCGTCTTTTTCTTTCAAGTGCTTAACTTTTGTCCTTGCCTGGGTGGGTAAGAAATATTTACCAAAAGCAATCAATTCGGTGATTTTCTTAAATACTGTGAGAGGACAGCAAAATCACAAAAAAGGGTCAATTAAAAGCTCAGGGTGTCGGATTAAGCAAGTGCAAGGTCTCTGTTTATAGAAGATGCACTTTGATGCTAGGTAGTTGGGAAAAAATATCACAGGGTTTCATAGCGCAGGCAGTACTTTCCAATCCTGATTTTTTTTTTTATTCAATACAAAATGTTTTCTGTGGTCCTCAGCTAAAGAGTAGGGAAAAGCTTTCAAACTTTTCCCAGCTACTGCTCTGCCAGAGGCAGCTGGTGGGGTAGGTGACAGCACCGACAGCTGCGGTGTGGCTCAGCATCTCCAGAAGAGCTCAGTTCACAGAGCTGATCAAGATAAAAATAAAGGACTATCCACCTGGTTGATTTTTTTTTTTTTCCCCCTCCAGATGTTTTCAATGAAACTTTTTTTTAAAAATAAAACAAATGTTCTTACAAACCCCGCTTTTGGTTCAGATTTTGGTTTTGTTAAGGAAATATTTCATTTCACTTTTCCTTGAAAGTCTTTGCAATTTATAGTTTTGTACGTTGTTTTTATAAACTGGCATTTCTTGGCCAGATGTGTTTCTGTTTTTCTCTGGTTGAATATTGCTCTTACCCTTTTTAAACCTCATCCTGTTAATCACTGACATTTGCCAGGGTATGTTGCATTTTGAAAGTAGAATAAATGACTGTTTGGTGTTGTGTTGCTTTTTCAGGGAATTCCTCCAAACAAAGTGTATTTCTGTTAGGTTCTCCGGTTGTACTTTTTTCCAGAGAGTATCCTGTGAACAGGCAGCACAAAGGTGAGACGAGTTAGTGAGTAGGATTTTGTTAGAAAGAACCTCTAATCAGACTTCAGAAATGAAACTTTCTGCAGATGCTGAGATTTTTAACTCTTCCTTCTTGCTATTTTCTTGTCAAAAGTGGAGCCAGGGCATGGGGAGGGAAAACAGCCTTCGTTTGAAAAAAAGAGTTTTCTGTTATTTTTAGCATGTGCATCCTCTGTGTTTCCTGGTTAACTGTAGGAGCTGGAACCCATGCTGATGCTCAGCTAACCTGCCCCGAGCAGCATCTGCGCCCTTGGAGGGCAACAAGGTCTTGGCTCCAGGCACAGCCGCTCTAAAAGCACGGTGCAGAGAGACACCAGGCAATTTTTTCACACAGCAGGGTGTGGGACTTTCCATGATTCCTTCTGAAATTGCAGTGTTAGAAATTGTAATTTCCTGAAAGATGGCAGACTAACAAGAGACAGGGATCCCAGCCAGTACTTTGGCACAAAGTCACACCACCTGAACTCAGGCCTGCCTTACTACATGTAAAAAGGCATCTGTGTGAGGATTTAATATGCTTTAACTTAATTTTATAGACTGTATGACTTCATTTTCACTTTCTTCGCTGCGTTTTTGTATGCCAGCCTTTGCGGTACAAAAAAGTTTATTTATAGATGCTGACAGTGTACCTCTGTATCAGATCCATACAAAAGTCTCTGTTAGGGGGTTTAGGAATAGGTTAGAAATGTGCCTGCTGAAGAGAAGGGCACTGCAGAAGTCTCCACAGAGTTTTTCTTTGAAGTCTCTGTCCCTATAGGTGTGATGAGGTCTCTGAAGTATAAAACAGTAGGACAGATTAGAACTTGTGTCAATTGTAGTGATCACAGGAGGGATTTCAGGGAAATCAGGCTGTGTCTGCAAAGTGTAAGTCCACCTCCCTCATAAAAACCCCCAACCAAACCCTGAAAAAATGTGAAAAGCAAAACATTGGCTGCTCAAATCTCCACAGATTTTTAAAGCCAAGAAAATAAAAAGAGAAAAACTTTTGTCCAGTGATTTTTGTTTTGTTTTTAAAGTGTCCTAGCCCAAAGTCCATGGTTTCCAAGGCAGGCAGAATTTTCCCAGAGAGCAATCAAAATGTTTATTTAAAACCCCTGTTTAGCTATGGAAAAAAATCTTTAATTGATGTTGTTTTTTTTTAAACTAGTTCACTGTTCTCTAATCCCTGCACCAATGTTTGTATCAAATCTGTTGATGATTTTGTTGAAGAGGGTCCTGTGCCATCTGCTTTGGCCATGTACCACAACAAAGAGGATAAAGGGCACTGGCAGTAGCAAATTCGGATGCCTGCATGATGTTCCTGGGTTAGGAGGCTGCGTTCCTTTGGGGAAAGATTCAGACCAGCTATGTTAGATTGTGTTACGCAGTTTGAATATCCTTCAAAATGCCGCATTTCGGAGGGGGCTTTTATAATTTATTTTAATTTTTGTGAAGTTTTTTGTACCTGCTGCTACTTTAATTCACACTCTAGTCAATTTGCATCCTTAGAATTCATGGGCTTACTCAGAAATCTTATTGTGATGGCCACTTAACAGTGCAAAAGCTGCATTCCACTATGGGAGATAAATCAGCCTATGAAAAAGTGAGGTATAGATTAAGTCTCTCTTTAGTCGCCTTTTATATACACCTTCTTTATGCATTACATCTCTTACCTCCCTGTGACAAAATAAATAAAAAATGAGAGTTTATTTACCAAGCCACCAGCAAATAGTTGTGCAATGTACTTTACTGTGCAAGTGGTTTAGATGTTATTTCTTGCCGGGTCTCAGAAGACTGCTCTGGTCAGTGCAAACCTAATCAAAGAGGTCCAGTTTCACGAGGGCCAAGCCGAATGTCAGCTCAGATGCAGAACTTGTCCCTGGAGTCTGTGGTAGCAACTGGTCTTTTATGGGCTTGGGTTGTCGGAGCTGCCAGCCATGCCTCAGAGACCGGGGCAGTCAACTTTGTTTCTTCCAGTTTTCCACAAATTTGGCAAAATGAGTCCTCAGAAGGCTGCGGGGACTTGCCCTTGGCTTAAAACCGCAGAACTGCTGGAGAGGGCATGGGCTGCATTAGCCTGTGCTCTCCCATGGGCTCAACCCTACTGGCCCGTGGGCTTGGTCAGGCGTTTGGGGGCAGCTGGCTCTGTAAAGTGAGAGCGGTGCCACCAGTTGCTAGGAGGTAGCGAACGCTGGCTCAACCTGTTGGGGTTTTTATTCTTGTTTCTCAGGTTCTGTGTGAAGGTGTGTGACTGCACAGTCTGCACAGGCTTTTTACGTTTTGAAAAGCTGCCTTATTTTCCATTTACCATCCCTGCTGTTTCTACAGGCTTTTGCGGTGCAAAAATAGAGTATCTATTTCTAGGTAGAGGCAGTTCCAGTGAAGCTTACACAGCTACATCTTGTGCTTGTCCTGTGCTGTGTCCCAGCTTCACTGACCTCTGCCTGGTTGGCTTTAGTGACAACTTGGAGCTCAGCACAAGCAGCAGCCATCAGCTTTGCAGTACCCTTGGCTGATGATACGGTATTTTAGGAAAGATATCTGTGTCACTGACTTTATTTCCTTTTGCCCAGGCAGGTAGTTCAAGTGGCTTTGTATTTGGGCTAAAATTCCCCAAATTGTGTTGCATTTTCATGTACTCTGTAGGACTCGGTTGAACCTGTTTGCCTGTGGAAGCACGAGAGCTGCCTTTTGTATTTGTGCTGTGAGCGGAGAAAATAGCGAGCAAGTCTCCAAGAGACCCACGTGAGATATTTTAGCCATGCCAGAACCGTGCCAAAGTTGGACAAATGGCAGGCAAGGGAAGACCAGGCCTTCCTAATTTGAACTCAAGCCAGACTTCTCGGGGGGATTCTGAAAGTGAGATTATTTACCCTTACCTCTGTATTCTGGCAGTTGGAAGTGATACACCAAGGTAAACAGAAAACGTCTGGTCATTATGGTATTTCAGCCATGGTTTGAGCACGGGCACAACTATGGGCTTTCAGGTCAGTTCCTTCAGAGATAAATGGGAAGAGAGACTTTTCGCCCTTGTTTCACTCACGTGAAAAAAAAACTTGAGACCTAGAGAAAGTGTATGACTTTGAATGATCTCGGGATGTAGCTCTGACTGCCAATGTTCATTTTTATACTCTTGTAATAAGTTAACAAGGCTATGAACAAAATAAAATGCAATTACCCATGTTCGTTTTGCAAACTAATGAAGAATTCAGGAGGCTGTGAGAAGTGGCAGTGAATCATGGAAAGACGTTTGTGATCAAAATCAAATCTGCTCTTTTCCAAAGAAAAGTGCCTCTAGACTTTCAGGCAAGACCCAGGGAAAAGATATATGTTGCGGTGTCAGCAATGGTTAGACTGATTGCAGCGGGTCTAGGTCAGGACTTGTTACATGTGATGATAAATCAATACAAATGAACCCAGCTCTTGCTCTTGGGATATTCGTTGGCTGGAGCTGATTTCTGGCGCTGGGAGGGAATTCAGCACTGAAGTGACTCCCATTGTTTAGGAGAGCAC
>NW_009631735.1:226052-237108 GCF_000690535.1 Cariama cristata
GTGCTCCTGACGTGACCTGCTGCAAAGTTTTGTAAGGTATGTCCTGGGGAAGTCATTTGCCTTCCAGTTTGGTGTTCGTGCCTGAGCCCCTCTCTTGCTACACTGAGGTAACCTTCAAGTAGCTTGAGTTTGAGGCATGGAGAAGATGATAACGCTTATCATGGACAGTGCTCTCAAATAGCTCCGAAGAGATTTCGGCTTGCGGGGAGCCTTTGGGTATTTCTTAAAAGGGCATGACAAGCTGAAGTTTCTCCAGTAGGATTTCATGGCTTGAGGGAAGACCACATCTATGAAAAGCTTCACAGGACTGGCTTAGTGTGTCTTCTATTCAAAGCTTTTTTCTGATCAACTTTGACTTGGAATCCATGCCAGCCTCATAAATCTGGTTGGTGGTGGCTCTTCCTCCCCCTACTCCCAGTTAAAAAAAAAAAGCAAAGACTTTAAAGCTGTGCTATAATGACATGAATAAACAGTCTTTGTATACTCAATATCAAAACATTTAAGACAGCTTTCTTTGTCCATAGACTGAAAAAAAAAAAGCCAGAATGGTAATTCATTGAGCAAATGTAGTGCCTTGAAATATTTCAAAGAACCTGCAGGCAACCGACATTTTCCTGGTCTGTGCTGGTGACCCTTATAGTGTGTGAAGGAAACGATAGTGTTGAGAGACAGTTTGAGGCATTTATGAAAAACCGTGGATTTAAATGCTAATCTCCATTGGTTTAAACTGGCAGGATTGCATTCTTACTTGGAGATGGACCCCATCCCTGAGATTTTGGGAATGTACAGTGTGGAGCCATAATAGGCATTTTTAATACTATTCAAAAAGAACATTTTCCTTCTGACAAGATATAGCACTTTCTTACTCACATGCTTATTTTTCCAGAGAACATGTTCTCTAGAAAAAGAAACCTTGATGCTTTAACCTTTCTGCTGAAAATTACTGACCTTTGTGAGGCTTCTTGAAATGCTACAGGAGATCCCCACTCTGGACCAGGAGACCACGGGAAGTCACACTTTGTAAGGCTCCAGGTTGTATTATAGGCCTGAGCATCCATGTCCAGAAATTGAAAAAGTAGAATTGAGGAAGGACTTTCCTGGGTCGCAGGTCCCAGGTGGTGGAGGTGGGAAGGTGGGAAGAGCTTTCCTGTTGCAGCACGTCAGCTGGCCTGCGCGGCCATCGGCTCCTCTGTGTTACTGGGGCGAACTCCACAGATAAAGCACAGGACTTGCAGAGCTCTCAGGTTTTGAGCTTCTATACTCCTGCAAGGGTTCATTAATTTGATCTCAAATGTTTTCTGTCCATGGAAGAGTTATATCATGTGGAGCTAAGGCTTCGGCATGAATGAGATGTAGTTTAGAAAGGAGAGATGGAGTAAATCATTGTGTAGATCGCCAGGAACTTGTCCAACACATTTGGCTGTTGAACATCATTTTTGTATGTTGTTATCTTTTCTGCATGTATTTGTCACTGTGTTACTATTTCCCGTCATACCTAGAGTCCATCTTGTAGCTGCGTCAACCATTCATTCCAGCCTGGACTCCATGGCAGACCATCCAGCAAAGCTTTTTGATATCTCCGTAACTCAGAGCATGTTGGTAAATGTCTTTGGCTTGTGGGGCTTGAATACATGCTTCACTATGCTAAATAAAGATGAACTTAAGCACTTGCTTATTTAAAGTAATCATTTTCTAATGATCTGAGGTTTCTTCCCCTGATGTGGTTAGCAAATTGCTGATAGCCAATTTCATATTCTTCACACACTTCTGGTATTTACAAGAATTTGCCATCTACTGTACTTTGGAAAAATATTTCCCGTACCATGAGTTGGCAGTGAACTACTCTGAAGGATGTTTCACTGTTTGTTGCTGGTAAGGTGTGTTCAGTCGTATCAATCTTTGCTACCATCTATGTATGCCGTCCTTAATAATTTCTGTCCTCTCACTGGGTGACTGGAACTATTTTTTAAAAGGGTTTTCATGAATTGCTAAAGACAAATAATGTTTACTGTATGAATCATCGAATGGAGGTTCACGTGTGCTAAAACTCATGTAACTGTTAAGTATGCAAATAATTTTTTGGCGTTATTCAAATACTCTTAAAACTTGACTCAATAAATGCAAGTGAATCAAACTCACAGCTATGATTCACAAAATTACGTGCAAACCTCTCATTATGTATTTAAACTGTGGCCACTGTTAGGAACAGAAATCACAAAGCCAAGTTGCAAATTGATTTCCAGAGAACTGTGACACAAAGTGATCAGCATCTCTTGTGCTTTGCCGTTTCTGCAGCTCCTCTTCCGTGTCCTGTGAATCTGATGTTGCTCCTCAGTTTATCAGAATTACTGACTATATCTTCAATGTGAACTCTGCACACACGTGGGTTTTGTGTAGCTGTGCTGTGCGAAAGCTTTGTGGCTATGCACGTTTACTGCCCTGTAAACGTGCTGATTTATTGACGTGGTCTGTGGAAAGGCTGTTTCTTTGAGGAATCCAGTATGGATTTGAGACAGGTTTTGCAAAACAACTAAGAGATCTGGATGCAAAGTTCAGTGATCAACCACCAGACTTCAGCTGGAAAACCAGGAGGTCGCCATGTGCTAAGGGCGAGAGCCTCAGGGTGTTTTTCTGAGATCAGCCCAGCCGGGAGCAGAGTAAGACCCACCGCCTTGCAGGGTTTCCCAGGCTCTTGCAAGGGATTTGGCAGGAAAAAGGGATGACTGGGGCCAGCCGCAGTGTGGTGAGAGCTGGGCTTGGTGCAGCCTTGGAGCTGGGCTCGAGGGAGCTGCCGGGGCAGGAGAAGCTCCTGCAGGGAGGATGCTGTGGGGCTGCAAGGGCTGAGCTGGATTTGTGAGGGGCCGCTGGTTTGGGAAGGGTTTTGGGGCATCCCGTCTGGGAGAAAAGGGCCAGGGCTGTGCCAAGGCCACACGCATAAATGGACTGAAATTATATAATTTCAGTCTATATTTCAATATATGTATTTTCAGTATAGCATCTATAAATACACTGAATTATTCTTGCAGATCACTTTGAAGCACAAGCACGGCTAGCCTGGCGTAGGCATGGTCACCACTAGCAGTGCTCCCACAGGCTGATTAATCTTAAGCCTCAAATGTAAAATTCAGTAGCTTTTCAAATTGCTCCAGTCCTTGAAATCCTGTAAATGTAAATTTAAATACCTCGCATCATCTACTGCATTACAGACCCTGTCTTTTAAATGGTCCCATATGGGCAGGGAAGCAGAACCCAAGAGGGCTTGGCTACAAGCTTGTTATTTTTCCCTTACAAGTGTTGTCACGACTAAGTCTGCCAAACTTTCTCTGTAAATCAATTTATTAAGCTCTATATTGAAGGGTGACATAAATAAATGACTGGCATTCACTTGTTGCTGCCTGGTAATACTGAACCTAAATCTTAACATTCAAAGGGTGAATAAATGAGGGACGCGTTAATTTTTTGTTGTTTCCAGCTTGCTGGTAGCGATCCTGTCATCTTGCACAGCTGTTGTGCCTTTGTCTTGTTCCACTGACAGTGACATCCAGTGCCTTGGCTCATTATATTCCTTTCAATCTCTTTCTCCCTCCAGCCCTTTTTAATTATTTCAATCTATTTTGACTGGTCTTGTGCAAAATTTCGTCTTCCTCATGGACTTACCTCTTTCAAGATGCGCTATTCCTCTGCCAGCATGCGGTACAGGTTTAGGAATAATATCTACATGGCCCTTGTCTAGGGCTCCCGAGTGACTTTGCCAAGGGCCTTCTTCAAGAAGAATAGTGGAGTAAGGCCCACTAATGGTAATTTTGTCTGTACTAGGTATTTATACATTTTTTGGTGAGGAATCTGTTGGTTGGGTAGCTGTGCGAAGGGGGGAGTACAGAACATCTGTGTAATTGTCACGGTTCCTTTTTTTAATGCCATTTCTGCTTGATGGAAGGGAGTCTAAATTCTGTTCCTTTCCCGTAATTTTGTTAAAGACTGATTTGGAAAACTGAAAAAGAGAACACTTACTTTGGGTCAGTCTAGCTACAGTTAACATACTTCTGGTTGTTGAACTGGCAAGAAGCTCTCCCATTTCAGGTCAGTTCATCAGTAGTTTGTGTTTCTGTGTATTTAGCGGTTGGAGTGGAGAAAGAAAAAAAAGAAGAGAATTATTCCTTCTCCTGACATAATAAGGCCTTGATAATTCTTGCATGAAGCAGATTTTATTTATCTCCTTGAGCATTTCATAGATTTTCTTTTATAACTAAGGTAGAGGTACTTTCTCATCCTGTCACAACTCATTCCTCCTGCCATCACCTTGGTGTTGATTTTCACTAGCTGCAGGGTCAGCAGGACCAAATGGCTTTTTTCTTTCAATTCTTTGGTCATTCAATCTTGCAGGGTTATTTGGGGTTTTTTGTTTTAAGTATGCATTGCCAAATGATTTTGGATAATGAGCTATTGAAGAGCAGCAGAGGACTTCTCCGCTAGCAGCAGCAATGTGAACTGCAAGGCTAAATGCAGTCTTGGTATTCTTGCCTTGTGGGAAAATTCTGCTCTTTCAACATTTATGGTAATCCTGATTTGGGATGACAAGTTAAAATATCCAGAAATTTGACAGAATGAAGTGCCCACGCAGAAACGCATTGGCAATGACAAAATGAATTGTGTTGTGAGGTGTGATGGTACCAGCTGCGCCATGGTGTTGTCCGAGTTGCAAGTTCAGCTTAAAAATCAGCAAAGCTATAAATCCTAAATGCCATGAAGCAACACTTTGGCAAGTTAAAGATGAACTGAACCAGGGTATTCCAGTCAGCTCATCAGAAACATGTCAGTCTGAGGCCAACCAAAACATTCCTTTTTTCTTTCAGGATTTCCAAAATTACTGCAAAAGAAAAAAAAATCAGAAAATAAATATTACCAGTTAAATAAAAAGATAAAAGGAAGAGAAAGAGGTACTGCCAGAAAGCTGGGCTTGGGTTAGTGGAGCATTTTTGGCTCAAAGCTTGAAATCCATCTCCACTGCCTCTTCCCTCCTTAAGGAAAGCTGTGACTGTCATTTCTGGGCTAAATAGCCGTGACGTGGTCGCTGCAATTTCAGGGTATGAGGTTTCTGTCACTCTTGTGCTATTTACGTAATATGTAACAAAGCAGGAATAGATTTCATTGTTCAGAGGAACAGAATCATGGAATCGTAGAATGCCTTGGGTTGGAAGGGACCTTTAAAGGCCATCTAGTCCAAAGCACCTGCAATGAGCAGGGCCATCTTCAACCAGACCAGGTTGCCCAGAGCCCCGTCCAACCCACCCTTGAATGTTTCCAGGGATGGGGCATCAGCCACCTCTCTGGGCAACCTGTGCCAGTGCTTCACCACCCTCATTGTGAAAAATTTCTTTCTTGTATCTAGTCTGAATCTACATTCCTTTAGTTTAAATCCATTACCCCTTGTCCTGTCACAACAAACCTTGCTAAAAAGTCTCTCCCCAGCTTTCTTCTTGGCCCCTTTAGGTACTGGAAGGCTGCTCTAAGGTCTCCCCGGAGCCTTCTCTTCTCCAGGCTGAACAACCCCAGCTCTCTCAGCCTGTCCTCACAGCAGAGGTGCTCCAGCCCTCGGATCATCTTCGTTGCCCTCCTCTGGACCTTCTCCAACAGGTCCATGTCCTTCTGGTGCTGAGGACCCCAGAGCTGAAGGCAGTACTGCAGGGGGGTCTCACCAGAGTGGAGGAGAGGGGGAGAATCCCCTCCCTTGACCTGCTGGAGGGAGTCGAGGAGGGAGTGAAAACTGAGGAGAAACAAGTAAGAAATGGAAGGTGAAATCATAGTTCATTCCCCCATTAAAACAAGAGACTGCACAGTGCCAGGCTCTACGGCTTTTGTGCGCCCTCCAAGGAGAGCTGATGGAAGTAATGAAAAGTTATGAAACTTCTGGATTTTCTATGAAACTGCCTGCTTTTGTAGTGTCTTAATTCATATGTGCCCAAAATTCTGGGTTATGACTATCTAAAATGGCAAGCAAATCCTTTGGGCTGTGAATTCCTGTGTAATAAATCAGGCATCACTGACAAAGTCCTCCAAGGCGGTTGTTCTGCAGATAGCAAGTGGTTTTCTGGAGGAGGCAACCTTTTAAAAACACCTGTATGTCCAAGGGAGCTGGTACCAACTGCTGAACACCGGACACAAACATAAGGAGGTTTTGAGAAAAGCAGTCAAAAGGGGGAATTTACAAGTTCTGTGGAAAGAACTGAGCTGGTATGAAAAGCAATTCCCAGAGCAATTATAATTCACCTTTGGGATGTCAAAAGTTCATCATATTAGGTAAAGACAGCTCTAGATCTAGGTGACAGATAGAAATATGTCTGCATTGAAAATGAAACAGTAGCAGCTTGAAAACAAATTTTTAGAATATATGAAAATGTGTAATAAAAAACGGTCAGTAAGGTAGAAGAACAGTTAAAAGGAAAATGTTTGTATATAAAACTTTCTCATGTCCTTGCTACAGGAACTAAATTTGGTGTTTAATTTGCTTTGCTTTTAGGTATCTTGCTGCTTCATATACTGGCAGGTCAATGATGTGTCTGGGGGTCAGATTTGGATGCTGTCGGTAAGGGGATCACAGCCTTGCCACCACTGATCTCTCTAAATAAGGGGCTGCTGCCAGGGGACCAGGTGCATTTATTCTCCATCCTTCCCATTCGCAGCCCGATGCAGCCTCTGTGGCAGCATCTTCCCTTGCAGCGTGGTAGGGCAATTCCTGCCAACCTGGTGATGGATTTAATTCCTTCCACCCGTGGCTGCAGAGGTCAAGGACTGTTTCACACCTTCAGGTCACCTTCTTCCTTCTATAGTGTGTTACTCATTTTAGAAGTTTTTATGGTGCGATGCGTAGGGGTTCCTAGGTGGTAGTTCCTTGGTGTTTTTCAGTAGTCCAGAAGATTACTTAGGATACATGGTTTTAGGTAGCAAAGGGTATGAAATCTGTTCTGCTCCACTTCACATCTACCAGCAGCAAAGTCTCTCTTGGCCGCTGCCTCAGAAAAAGATTTTCAAATGGAAAACTCACAATCCTCAAGCGACTGCTGTGCCGGGGTCTGGTCCCTGCGTTTGACACTGTATTAAGAAGTGCCATGCACTTCTAAAGCAATTTTCTTACCCAGCATTCGTAGGCTATCTTTGCAGCGGGGTCACTGCTTCTCAGCCTGCAAGACTGTGAGCACCGACAAAATGGCTTTTTGAATGTTATTCGCGTTGGGCAGCGTGCAGCGTGCAGGCATCTCTCCTCCAGGCCTGCTCACCCGCCTTTGCAGATCCACGGGATGTGCAGCCCCTGGTTTCAAAAGGAGTTACGCTCTTGAGCTCAATTGGAAGCCAAAGGTTTTTTGAGTTGTCGTTAGGGAGTTCGCTCCAAAAATGAGACACAAGACCCCAGGTAATTTTAGGCCTCTAGGAAAAAGTAAGCACTTGACGTGAGTTTGCACTGTATGAGCTCTCTTCAGAAAAGTCCTTATGTGCTTCATCTGAGGCTTACCCTGTGTATGCCAAAGTGAAGGGCCGGGAGAGAGAATGGTGCTGGGAATGGGGGAAAAAATGCCTTCATTTGACATGTGCATATGATGCTTTCAGTAGGCAAACAATTATATTTTAGAGAGGTTAATTAAAATGCAGTGCCTTAGCATTTCCTGGGCAATGCCTCGACGAAACACCTTGCCATTTCTTTTAGGGAGAGGTTGGGTAACTTGCCTGGTGATCACTGGGTAGCAATACAGATATTATTTGGGGCTGATGAAGGAGTACTCAGAATACCTGAGTGTTTGCAGGGGCACTGGGATGAGGGAAAGGGATGAGCATCCTCTGTGGACATCTGAATAAAGAAACATCGCTGGTTTACCTCTCCCGCCTTAAGGGCATGGCTGCTGAGAGGCAGAGAATGACAGCTGAGGGAAAATTACATATGCTAATTACTCCAAAAATGAATTAATTGCTATTAATTATTTTATCACAAAATCAATTAGTATTGTACTGCAAGTCATTTTAATTAAAGTAGTCGATAAAAATCAGATAAACTGTAGACACAGCAAAATTATGGCAAAACTCCAAAGTTAGTTTCTAATAAGAAACGAAGGCCCAAAGAGTTCAGCACCGAGACTGAAATAGCTGTTATTTTTATTAAAAAATAAGAGCCTACGGCAAAAACATGAAAGCAGAAGCTTCTTTGAGAAGGAGAAGAAAGCTTTTGGTGTTCGTGAATGAAGTTGAAAAGGACAGTAGTAGCTATGGGTCCTTTGTATCTATCTGTGTATTTCTGAGATGATTTTCACTTTAATTAAAAAAAAAAAGAGAAAGAAAAATCACTGTTTTCCAGTGTTTAGGTTATTGTACTTAAGGGGATGCTTTAAAGGGACTTGCTTGTGAATATTTCATCATTCCCTTAAACGAAACTATGCTGTCTTTATATTCTGCATTGCTAGTTAAACGGAGAGTAGTTTTGGTCCTAGTCTTGGAGTAATCAGGTTTCTAAAGGGAAGAAAGAAAATCAAGAAAATTCAATTTTGTTCTCATGGTGGCATAACTCAGCGCTGCTCTGTTGGCATTCGTCGTGATTCTGCCTGTGTTTCTGCCTTGCCCGCCATCTGACAGACACAGCCATCCGCTGAAAGAGGCTTCTGCGAATTTAGGGATGCCAGTCTTTCAGAATTGGATAATGGTGAGAACAAAACCTAGAGAACATCAGAGGCATAATTAATCTGCTGCCTTTGCTTTTGAGTCATTATGTGTGGTATGTGGGTGGGTGGAAGTTTGCATTAGAAAGGAAGATGTTGTACTGCTGTCTAGAAAAGGACGCGGATGTCTGGTGTGTGGCAGAAACATGCAGGTGTTTTGGATGCCGGTATTTTATTAGCAAATGATTTGCTCGCTGGTTAATGACAGGAGAAATGGATACGGGCCTTCCAGAGCGCGGGTGGGTTTTGCGGAGAGATGCGAGAGTGCTGTAATGTGTGTGCCTAATAGAGGCACACGAAAGAACATTTCTGTTCTGACAAAAAAAAAAAAAGGCTGTAAAAGAAAAGTTATCTGGACTGAATTTTTTGAACTCATGAGCAGAATTTAATGTTTGGGACTTCATTGACTAATGCATGAAGCAATTTGAGTAATGAAAAACTACTCTCTGTCAAGCAAGAAAACAAGAGGCATTGATGGAAAAGCTAATTTATTTACTCTTTTATGGAGAGAACATGCTTTGCCCAAGTTCAAAACTGACTGTGCAGCTATTGATGAGTATTCCTGTGAGTAAAATGGCTAATGAATGCACTGACGCTCTCTCCATGTCTCTCTTTTGCGACTTTAAAGTGCAACTTCACTGCACGGCTGTAAAGGAAGGGGTCACAAGTGTTCAGTGAGCACTTGTCAGTGTTGCCATATGGTAAAAACTTGCATTTTTCAAGTCTTTAGTGCTAGGAATAGCTTGTTTCAAAGCACTAAATGATGAAAGAGCTGGAAGGCATTAGGTGATGACTGACCCAGTCCTGGCTGTCCTCATCCTTCCCTTGTCCTGCCCCCTCCTAAAGCCCTCTGCACACCCGCTACAGCTGCAGCTCTCTCCAGCAGGATCTGTGATCCACTACTTAAGGGCAAAAGAAAATTTGCTCATTTTTCATCTAGTTGACAGAACAGAGTAATTGCTGTAATTTACCGTGCACTACGTCTCACAAGCAGTTCTGATACCGTTACATATTTATGGGTCCCCATCTGAAGTCTCAGTCCCGACGTGCAATTTAGGAGCACTTTGATTCATAATTCCTGACTCTAGGTCCTTGTAAAATTTCGTTATGACCAGTTTAACATCCACATGTGGCATTACCAGGTGAGTTGCTTACTCCAGTTTACTAAACTCAAGTCCATCTTCCTCTGTAAGAGCTGTGCCCATAACCTGGTTACAACAGGCTGGTTGCCGGAGCACAGTAATACTTTGTGTAACTAGCAGTGTAAAATCAGAGTGTAAATCATGAATTTTGCTGAAGCTTGATTGAGGATCTGTGGTTTCGCTCTTTGTGCCACCAGTCTGCCCTGAGGTTTTAAACTGCAGCTTCTGTTTGTGCAAAGTCATCAAATGGAAGATATTGGGGGTCCTTTTGCTTAAGAGAAGGGAAATGCTGTTTGGAAGATGGAAGGAGCGAAGGGAAGGAGCTGAGATTGGGGCAGTACAGTGTCTGTACTCTCCCTCTCTGCCCTAATGAACGAGGATTTGAATCCTCACCTGATCCCCTCCATCCACCTTTTCTTAGACTTGCTGTATCACATCCATGAGCCCTTGTTACTTGTAAAGCTTAGTAAGTTCTATCCGTGACAACAAGGATGTCGCAGTCTGCATTAAAAGGTATCAGCTTCATATAAAGACAGAGAGGTCTTTGAGTAAAAATCCTAAAATGCCGGCAATCCTCTGAAATCAGTGGGTGGTTTGCCTGAGAAGACTTTAGGCTGTGGTCCTGTAAAATTAATCTCCCCTTGTACAAACTCCTACGACCACATACAGACAATGAATGCCAGCTAAACAGTATTCACGTACACATACAAGTATGCTGAAATGATGCTAGTGCCTACAGTCTAAACTATGTTAATCCCACAGACATTTTTGGTGGAACTGTATCACACTGGCCCTTGATGAATTTGTGCAGACCTCTGCAGCAGGCTGCCCACACTGGAAAGCCACACTCATGGTTACTGTGGGGACAGTCTGTCCGGACGCCTACACGCCGTGCGGTGCCAGGCAGCTGGCTGCGCTGAATGGATTGAAGAAAAAAAAGTGTGTGTGAACATACCGATGTAAAACATACCGATGTAATTGTAATAATGCAGTATTTCTATTGCCCTCTTAAAAATAAAATTGCAATGTGAGGTAACAGGCATGAATTTTGGTATTGGGCCTTAAAACCAATAGCAAAACTATGTTATTTTCAGTGCCTTTCTAATTCCCCATCTGTTATAAAAAGACCAAAGCAAGTCTCACCCGCCCATGTCCATGTCCCTTTTCCACTGCCAGGTGGAAAAGCCTGTACCAGCAGCGGCCGCCATACCGCAG
>NW_009631735.1:237121-238961 GCF_000690535.1 Cariama cristata
AGGGACGTTGCGCATAGATACCAGTAGTAGGCATAAGATGATGATACGTGCCTTCTTCCTTGCCCGTCCTCCTGACACAAGCTGCAAGGCTGTGAATAAGCAGGTTAGTTCGGACTCGCCCTTGGGTATCACCGCAGTCTGTCACTTCATTGCCGCCCCTGAGCTGAGATCGGAGAGCACCACAGTTTACTTGTTGCTTACCCGGGTTGTTTTCATGTCACCTACTCAGAAGTGGGAAACCTCTCTGTGTCTCGGTACCCTGAGATCTGCACTTTCTGCAAAAAAAAAAAAAAAAAAGCCTTTTCAAAGAAAGATGTGTTTGTGTGTTTAGAACTTTCTCGTTTTGTTTTACACTTCACATCATGTTGTTATTGATGTCTTGTTCCATCATGTTGTGTAGTGTGATGTATGAGGACAAGTGCATTAAGGTGCTCGCTGTGTAGGTGTAAAATCTGGAGGGATGGAGTTCTCTCCAACATACGGCTGGGCTTCAATCATAGATTTCTTTTTTTTTTAACATGCTTCACTTTTTTCAAAGGTCGGTCTATCTGCAGGAAAGTGACATTTCTGTGAGAGATGCAATCCAGTAGGCACATACAGCAAAAAATAAAATGCAGAGCAAACCAAATCAGCCCTGTTTGTGCTCTTGAGCAAACACGCTCAGCCTTGAAAACCTCCACGTTAGATCCCTGGTGAGGATGACAGCAGGCTGCTGCAGAAGAATCAGGATGCTGCTTGGCAAGTACTGAGGCATCCCTTATCCAAGGGTCTGGGCTATTATGCAGAATCGTCATGTTACAGAGAGGAAACAGGCAGAGATGAAATGTTTTGCCTAACCATTTGGCAAAGGCGGGGCTATAAAGCACTTCAGCTTCCTAGCTTTCAGACATTTGCTCGCTTAACTGTCTCCAAAACGTATGCCTGAACCGGGCTCTTCCAAAAGGAAGACTGTCTTTGCCTTTGATCGATTTTTCATGAGCTTTGTGCAGAGGGTGACTCATGTCCAAAACATGAGCACATCTGTTTACTACCGAGGCCTTCCTAGAAGGATGTTTTCTCTATCTGTGTCCATGAATCTGGCAGAACTGGCTTTTATTTATGGAAATGTTTGTTCAAAAGATGCAAGGTTCTTGGGAGAAAGCAATCAGGGTACATAACATTTCTTTGCCTTACTATCAGAGCTTTATGCACCACGACTTTGAGAGCCTTTATCGTGGTTTTCTGCATTAAATCAAATTGGGATGGAGGGAAGCAGCCTAGGAGAGCTACAGATGCTGTGCATCATCGCGGGGGTACTAGTGAAATGGGGGCCAGAGATTGTCCCCAGAGCAGGATGTCTTCCATTGCTTTATCTCCCTTGCAAATAATGCTGGGTTTAAGCATGGGGCCATAAGGAATGCTGCAAGGAGTCAAGGGGACGTGCTGGCTATTCCTTGGTTTTGGGAGAGGGAGCGTGACAGTGTGTCGTGCCCAAGGTAGGTACTCTTTGGACCAGCTTGTTCTCTCGGGTTTAGCCACTGGTTTGGGGCAGGTCAAATGGTGGCTCTGGGAAAAAACAGCACGTTTCCTATAATCCTCCAGATCCTAGGGTTTGCACATGCATTGCAGTGACTTAGGAAAACGCTGTAACTATTGATGCCAAAGTAGCTAGCACAAGATCACAGTGAGCCCCATGCACCAGCATTCGCTAGCCTGTCTGTAATATCTTGATATACGGTCATTGGCTCTTAGCGGTCACTGGCTGGAGGATGTTTCTGTTGGGGTATCCTGGTTTAGAAAATAAGGAGGATATTCCCCCGTGTTCTGACTTCTCATGTGGCTGTCAGCGGGGTGGCTCAGC
>NW_009631735.1:238992-250563 GCF_000690535.1 Cariama cristata
TAGGGCTTGCTAACCGTTTAACGGGCGGGCTTCTGATTAGAGCTAGCTGGCAAAACTGCCCCTTATCGCCTGTTGTTGCCTCTGAAGGTGTATTCTTACAGAAACCTTCTGGTGGGTCTGCTAGTCCGGGGGCCGAATGCTGACCCCCGCCGTGTGCTTGAAGGCAGTCTGAGAGCAGCAACAGGAGCTGAAAGCCTCTGCTTTGCGGTGGCCCAGCTGGCCAGCCTCAGGAGCCATGTTTGTAAAGCACTTCCTAATGAAGGGAAAAGAAGCTGGAGAGTTATTTTCTAAGAATAAAAATTCCTTTATGGTTTTTTGAAAACTACTTTACACTTTGCACAAATGATCGCTTAGCATCTGGCAGGCTGGGTTTTTGCCATGTGTGGCAGAGGATACAGTTTGTGTAGTTGCAAGCAATCTACTCAAAAAGCTTTTGTGTAGTCCTGGAGCCCAGGAACTTGTTAATTTTGAGCAGTCATTTTCCACATTTAGCCCATTAGAGACTCTATTTTTGGTGACCTAGTTTGAGCTCTTTAAAAAATAATCAAGCAGCATTTTTCAGATCTGATTTGTAATGGGACTGTGGATTGGTTTTGCAACTTGAAATGAAAGTTAGTGGGAGGGGGTAGAAACGGCTTTTTATCTGCCTGGTCCTTCAGAGCTAACATTTGCAATTGATTTTAGAAGGCCTTTAGGAAGGTTAATCTGACAAAGACTATGGCTTGGCTTCATCACTTCAAGGGTTATTGTTTGACATGCCACCGGCAAAATAATAAAGTAGATAGGTATAAATAATTCTTTCTATGCGACAACCTCCAGGAGTGCTACCAAATATTACTGGGCATGATCCAGACGTTGTTAAAGCCTGCGGATTTGCTCGCTCCCCAGTGCGTACGACGGGGGTTGGATTAGAGAGCGAGCAATTCGGGCACGTGCCAAAATGGCTTGCCTCGGGTTACACACCGACTCTGCTGCAGCAGAGCTGGGATTAGGGCTCGGACCCAAAGATCCTGTTTCCATGTTGTAGCTCGGCTGTGGGAATTAGTACCACATGGGAGAACTACTGGCCTCTGGCTACTTGGGACTGCGGGGGGGTGGGCCTGGGCAGTGGCAGACCTTTAGTTTTTGTAAGGGAGGCAGGATGCTGACAGCCGAGAGCTGCCTGGGCCTGAGCAACAGCTTGTTCAGATGGGCAGTTGTGAGCAATTCCAGGAAAAGTCAAGCAAAGAAAAATACCTGAAAATAAAATCTCTGTTTCTAACTTTATATATATGAATTGGTTTTGTGGCAATGCAAAATTACGTTCCTAGGTATTAGGTGGTCTGGACTGGCATTGCTGTGGAAACATACTATTTTCACTTACTTGTCCTTCATTTTCTCTGGATACCCCTTCCCACGCTGAGACAAGGGAGAGCAGCCTAGCAAAGCTGACATTGCAAGGAGTAGCACAGAGTGATCCTGTGGATCCCAAAGAAGAATCTCGGTGATATTTTTAAGGATCTGCAAATTTAGGGATTTAAATCTGCCAATTCAGTAGGAAGGGAGAAGACAGCCCCCTCTCCAGGAGGCACAGCAGTGGGGGGAGACCCTGGCACAGAAAGGCTCAGAGGTTGTTGAGGTAATGATACGAAAAATGTGCAACCACCATGTGTCACAGATGTGGGCACCTCCTGGCCATTGTCCTTGGAAGCTCCTTCAACGGGGCACCTGGAGAGGGAGGAATGGAGCTGAAACATGCAGAATTACAGCAAAGATTTGGAGCAGCTGTGAGACTCCTGCCAGAGCCAGCCAAACCCTCCTGTTAGGGAGGTCAAAACTAAACTGGTCCTTCATCCCCCTTGATCCCTGCTCGAGGCCCAGCTTGTGTGGGGCTGAACCCCAGAGCGCAACTCTGCTTCAAATTGGAGTTTCTTACTGATGGATGCTCTGTGCCTCTGTTTTCTCAGCATAAATATTCTTCCAGGGGCTGGGAGTTGGCAAGGATGATCACAGAATTCAATTAGGATCAGATTGTTTGTAATTAAAATTGTTTGGCCTATTAGAAATATGAGACGCCTATATTTAATTTATATTTGATTTTAAAAAAAGAAAGAGATTGGTAATTTACCAGTTTCTATTGCCATTTTTACGTTTCTGTAGCTGAAAAGTATCTTGATCCAACAAATGAGATATGGCAAATGTTCTAAATACTGTTTAATTTATTTTTTTAACCGAAAAAATATGTAAATGCCTGAGAAATTATACTTTGAAAAGTGGCTACTGCAAATTAACAGCATTTCACATGGATCTTACTTTGCATTTTTAATACACATAATGCGTGTCCCAAATTACATGATTTGCATTATAAACCAGAACAGCTCCTGTGTCGCTGCTGCTGTCCAACAGTTGAATAACAAGGCTTTTCTTTCCAAACTGTATAAATACATATTTACCCAAATGATGCAATTTAGGGCTCTTTTATTTACATTTTTCTGGTCAGTCAATCACGCTGACATCTTTCATAGTCAACAGTTTGTAAACGTATCCGAGTAAATCTTGCATTTGAGAAATGGAAGTACCAGACATAGGCTGGAAGAAATCATGTTGTTATTGCACTGACATTTTGGCTCCAGAGTTGGCGACTTCTCTGTCTCTGCCCTCAACTTGTGTAAAATGTTGCATTATTGTGTTGTGCCATCTTCAGCCGCCGTGGTTTTACCTTTTCCCGTTGAGCCCACGGCATTAAGCATAGGGTTGGGGATACCCTGGTTCCTTGGGCTAGTCCTGTCCCAGGCTTTATTCAGTGGACGGGCTGGCACACGTTTCATCAGGACCCAGGATACTGAAAGTGGCTCCGGCCACTGTCCCTTCACCACTCCAGAGCGTGCTTAAGGCAGGGGTTTGTCACCTTCAGAGTCTTCCTCCTCCTGGTCCTGCCTTGTTTCTCCAGCCTTATGCCATCTGAAGCATCTGGAGAAGGAGTTGCATGACCTCCGTCACGTAATTCCGTCACCGTCAATATTGACAATTGTTCAAAGCCTTGACTTGACTCACCCACACCTGTTTTTGCTGGCTTTCTGGGATTGCTGATCCTCATCATCCAAGGAGATTTGGTTTACGGGTTTAATATTCCTGCATCATTAGCCTGGTGTCCCCACTGCTTGAATTTCATTCCAAGCTGGAGGTCAAAATCATAAATGATCTTGAGTCAGCTCGCTCCAGTACATGTTGGCTTGTGGCTTGAATATGAGGAGGGAGAAAGTAAATGGGTGGATAAAATTGCTATTTTTTGCCTTCCCTTTTAACTTTCGTTGTCTGATTTCAACTAAATTTGTCGGTCCGTTAGAGTTTCCAATGGTGATATGTTCCAGCAAGGTTTGGGGAAAATGATCACAGGGTAGATGGCAGGGACCAAGGCAGTGCCTCCCCATAGGGATTCACTGCAGCTGGAGCTTCACCACACTATTTGACTCGAGAAAATTCCCCCCAGGAAGCACAGGGGAAAACCATCAGCCATGCTTTCTGCTGCTCATGAACCTGCTTCTCTCCCTCACATCTGGCTCTTGAACAGAGCCCTGCGGCTTCCCGAGCTCTCATTATCTGTCCTTGTGCCGCGCATGGAAGAGGTTAGTTGTGGCGGATGAGGTGAGTTAAATGAGCAGCACAGCTTAAATATCTCTCGCTTAAACAAAACAAACCCCAGAGAAGGGTAGGAATTGTATGTTGCGTCATAGTATCTGATAAACAGGCATAGTATCTGCTGAAATTGGGAACCTGCAAGTTTAACTAAGAGTTGTCTGAATGTAAGAGCACTTAGGAGTTGAATGTAGCCGTGTCTGCGGCGACAGCATCACTGACAACATTTGCTTCGGTGTTGCTCTCTGCTTTGCTCTGTGTAGGGTGTCCCTGTGATTTTGTACCTGCCTAGCAAGTAAATGGTAAGTGCTGTTAGTAATTTCATGCTTCTGGCTCCTAAGACAGCCTGGCCTCGAGGTTATAGCCGCATACTACTGGACTGCAGGCTGTTAGGTGTGACTTGCAAACCCAGCCGTGGGTAGCCCTGCTCCTAACTTTCAGGCTCATGGCACTGTGTTAGAGCCAATGGTGTAGCGCTCTCTGCAGCTTGTGAACTAATGTTCACTTACAAACAGGCTTCAGGAGGAGGGGAAAAGGCCAATGCCACAAAACTAGCCATAGCTGAAATGCCTAGGACCTGATGCTTTTCAGGTAAAAGAATTACGATTATGATAAATGATTGAAGCAACGGCACTTTATGCTGTTCTAATAATCCTTAGCCAAGTGAAAAAATCCAATAAATGCCTGTGGTTACCTGGCTGTGCAGGAGCTGTGCCAGTGCCAGCCCGTGTCAAACACAGCCCCTTTAGCTCATGAAGGACGGGGGATGAGAGCTGGTTGATCTGTTGGCTGCTCAGGGAATTCTCTCTGGTGCAGCAAGCGCAGACGGCAGGAGCTCTGGCACAGCACCTGCTTAGTGCCGGTGCCTCGGGAGGGCTGGTGGAAAGCAGCTGGTTTGTGTTGGCGGGCAGCAACCTTTCTCCTCCGTTAAGAGGTTTGAGTGCTCCCCGAAAGGAAGCCAACGCGATCTTCTTTTGGGTTTGCTAGGAGTTGCCACGTTGAGACTCAGGAGAGTTAAAGGTGGTAGCAAGGGAGCTGTCGTGGCTCCGGCGGTGGGAAGCGAGAGGTGTGCTGGGCGGTCTCTCGCCTGGGGATCGCCAGGGCGGCTGCTGACTTCAAGGGACGGTCACTATTGACACAGCAGAGGATCGAAGGAGGTTTTCCAGAACTTTTCCCCTGCTGATCCGCCTGTATTATGCAAAACGAGCAGATTCTCAGCTCATTCTCAGTAAGCATCAGGGGCTTTTTTGAGAAACAGGAGCTGTGTGCTGCTTCTAATCAACATTTTCAGAGCATCCTATTTGTGGTGCTGATCTCAGTGCAGCATTGCAGACTGGAGAGATCTCGCTCCCCGGCTGTGTCTCCATTTGCTACTTTGATACTGCATTGGCGTGACCTCCCTCCTCCCTTGTGCCCCACTCCTGAACCATGTTTCGCGCCTTGCAGTAGTACAGACACCTAGTACAAGGCTCGGTACTGCATTTCATGCATATGCTAATGCCTGTGTCCTTCTGGAGTGTGTAATTAAATCCATAGCTGCCAAAGTGGAACCACACCGTGGAGTTACCAGTAGTTCTATCACTATTCTCCGGATAGTAGGGACTGTTGATAGTCTCCCATACTTTGTCCCCAGCCTGCACCTGTGACGAGGCGAGCAGAAGCTTATCTGCTGAGCAATAGGCAGGAAAAGTACAAAGGAGCAGAACTCTCTCAGTAGCAACGCACGTGCACCTCGGAAGTCATCTCTGAGATGAGGAGAGGACGGGAATAGCAGCAGCAGGATACTGAGAAATTGGGAATTGAAGACACATAACATAAATGGCTCTTTTGCCAGCTGAAAACCAAGCAGGATGATGATAAAGTACACAATGTTTATTGATATCTGAATGACTGTTTGTTGCCAAAAAATGCATTTTAGAACTTAGCATAAACTCAGTTATCTGATTCTACAACAGTTTAATATTTATTAGGAAATATATGGCTTTTTTATAGCCATTGTTCACCTTAGGGAGAAAATAAAAGAAGGGAGAAAACCATTTTATTTTAATAGCACTGACTTCCTAATCTAAGCACTCTGTACTAGCAGCTTGGTTGCAGAGTGGAAAGAAATGGTGGATATTACCATTTATCCTTTGTTGCAGAACACTATCGCCTGCCTCTATCTCCATCAGCAGAGCCAGGCAATAATTTACAGTAGCGGACACTGAGGGATATCAGCTCCCAAACCGCTCCAGTTCAGGTAGTTTGTCATCATGAGCTTTCAAGAAGGTAAATAAGTTGATTAAAGGGGAAGATTTTTCATGTCAGCATTTTTGCCCACCTAGAAGAAACGCTCTTTATCCTACCTCTGTCTTTCTTGTGCTGAGTTTTCTTGTGTACGTAAGTAGCTTTCATAAAGAGTTACTTTCTGAGCTGTGCCTCAGAAATAGCAAGTGTTATATATATGGAAATGTAAATGATGCTGATTAGCCAAGAGTCGTGGTTTGAGGAGAGAAGTTCAATCAGAACATGAGGAGCAGGAAGAATATCTGGCTGCTCCATGGACAGTCAGCCCTTCAGCAGCTGTCAGAGAGGTTCCTACTAAGGCTTGGAAAAGCAGGATCTAGGAAAGACTGTCAGTAACTGTAAAAGATGAAGACCCATGCCTGGTGTAACACTATCTTCCTAGAGTGTGTGTTTGCGCTTGCTAAACCTCCTCTGGCAGTTTCCACATTCGGTAGTTTGTCTCCAGAAATTCATGAACGTGCTGAAAAGGGTAAAGCATAGGGAGCCAAGGAGCAGAGAACGATTTAGCACCCCAATCATCTACCACTGTCGCCTGATTCGTAGTGATTAGGATGTTTAGAGAGCTGAATGCTATGCAGTAATGTCTAGAGCTGGTCACGCTGAACTCTGAACAAGCCTTCAAGGCAGAGCTTGTGGCTCTGATAATTTATGATCAACTTGACCCATAGCAAAACTTCATCATCCATCCTGATCTGCTTCAGGTGGAACCTGCTTGGTTATAACCCACCACAATGCATTGTGTTATACTCTGATTAATTTTTAGTTCTCGGAGAGTAAGACAATAGTTCTCCTCCAGCATTAGGTAAGTCAGATTCTGGAGGTGGGAGACCTCCAGGGATGCTCCATGCCTTAAACCAGGGCTGCTATCTAGACTCATTCAAGAGTTACACCAAGAATTTCTTCCTAACAAAGCAGGAGACGTGACAAGACAAGAAAGGACTGAACCCAAATGTCTGCACCACGGCAGCCTTCTGAGACATTGGCCTTCAAAGTATGAGCCAGCCAGAGTTTTGCATGAAGTGTACTTTCAGAGAAAGGTATCAGAAACTTTTTACCCAAAGATGCTCTTCTGGCTAAATCATTTTCCCTTCAAAATGCTGTTAGCTTGGAAAGGATGATGGAGTTTGACACACTGGCATCACCCAGGGGAGGACATCCTGAGGCAGAAAAGACGACATTTCCATCTGCGTCATGACAGGAGCAGCTGCTTGTGGTTACGTACTTCACAGAGCAGGGACAGGCCCATGACTTGCATGGTTTGGAGCACGTTATTAAAGGCAGAATTCAGAAAACTTTTAAGGACATGCTTTAGCTTAGAGAGCAAGGGTATGTTTTTCCAGTCCATACCCACACATATGTGCCTCCATCCCAAAGTGCTGGAGTTTCGCTTCCAGTCTTTTCCCCATGAAAACCTCAGCTGAAGTCCCCTGGCTGTAGCTGGCCTTAACATCGTTCTTTGTCCTCCTACCTAAGCCAAGACCAAGCCTCTGCCAGGGAAGATGGACATCATGGAGAGGGAGCTGGCTACAGCTGTGGCAAGTACAGCAAAGCCTCTGGGGACAGGAAAGGGAGTTCCTGATCTTATGCTGCAGTTCAGGAACTCTCTGGATCAGTCCTGGGCCTGTTGGCTTCTCCAAAAGGAAAATATTTCCTTTTACTTGGCACATCACATAACACTGAATGTGTATTTCAATACAGGAATTGTCAGTGCAGTTGAAATTAATCCCAGTACAACTTTCCTAGAAGGAAAATACCTGCTGTGAGGAGCCGTGGAAGCAGGCAAACCTCTTTGTCCGGCCACCCATTCTGTATCCCTCCCCTTTGCAGGCACATATGCACATTCATATGCAAACCCATCGTCGGCTCTAACCAGTCCCATTCCTCAGGTGTCCTGCAGTGCCGAAAGTGATGGCTTGCTGGCAAAGATAAAAGTGGGGGAATACTTTCAGTTCCATGAAAGAACATAGCGTGAAGATAATTAATTAAAACTATTGGGAGTTCCATTGAAACAGCCTGTGATGAAACATGACGATTTCTTATGGAACAATTAAGTAAATTTGGCCCCTGGGGGGGAATGATGAAATTGTGGTTTAGAGCAATGCTTTGTTAGAGTTCTGTCTGTTTTAATTGATTCAACTTTAGTTATAAATCTCATCAAGAACAGCCAAAGCAAAGGACACATGTTAATTTTTAAATGTCCTGTGAGTTAACTTTGACTCTGGCAGAAAAGGAAAATGCAGTTTGCCTTGTTGGAAACACCAGAATATGAAGTGACATGCAAATGAGCCTCCAGCACCTTCCAGATCCTCGTTTCACATCCGTAACTTCAGTCTAATACTTGCAATAAGGGTGGCAAAGCCTGTGATAGTGAAGTTTCTCCAGCAGACGTTATCCCTTAGACCATGATGCTATGTTGAAAGCCAGGGGGTCAGTTCTTTGTTCCCTGAAGTTTGCTGCAAATCTGGTCATTTGGGTTATTGGAGTCCCGTGTAGCCATCTGTACCATTCTGGTGAATATTCTGGCAAGGCAAAGCCGTTGGAGTGCCAGGGCTGTAATTTTCTCCTTAGACAGGGAGTGCCTGCTCATTTTTAGGTGCTAGTGAGAGAGATTAACCTTAGTCTTTGGGCTCCACGTGAGCCCAACATGAATTGTTGGAAAGACAAGATGGGTTGGCCAATGAACCTTTGCTGGAAACGGCAGGATAGCTGGGATTTGTAGTACCGGGTGTGCAGATGGTATCATCGGCTGTGTTTTAATGAGTAATTGTGAAAGAAATACTTACATGGAACAGCAGCTTTTCGGCTCTTTTCACTAAACTCTAAGCATTGACTTGCAAAGGTCGTGGCTGTTTTTCTGTAACTACTGATAATTTGTGTTTTACTCTTGACTTTTCAACTTCATTTCAGTTAAGAATTCCATTACGCAGAGTAAGGACATTGTATGACACAGACCTTTCCCTTTTCCGGAAAGCTTACGGCCTAAATAGACAAGAGAGGGGAAAAAAGCTGGCAATTTTATGAAGGCAAAGGAAAATCTGCTAAGTCCTCTCTTGGGGAACAGAGAAGCAGAGAGATGAACTACTGGGCTGCTGGAAGGGAACAGAGAGCCTCTAAAAGAAAAGGAAACTAGAAGAGCTGAGCTTGGTTTGTTTAGTGTAGCAAAACAAAACCTCAAATGGTATATCAATTGCTGTCAATACCTGGGAGTAGTGTGAACTAAAAGACAGCACCAGCACACAAGCAAATGTCAAGTAAAATAAAACCCCTTTGCTTTTGAGAAGGTGTGGGCAGGTGACAGTTCCCTTCTGTCTCAAGCTCTGGCTCAACAGAAGCCACAGCCCAAAGCTCTTGCAATGACAGGCCTTTAACATTCACACCGGCAAATGTAATTAAGGTCGGCGAGGGTTGCATCCTGGATAGAATTTATTCATTGATTTGTAATGCTTTAATTTAGTATCAAATATTCATGGACTGGCAGGGTCAAATAGGGGTAGGAAAGTACTGTAGCAGACATTGGCAAAGTAGGATGATGAAGTATTCAGCCGAAACGTTTGCCATCTATGGAAACCCATTAGGAAAAATACTGTAAATATCTGTCTGCATCTGTGAGTCACAGAGTGAAACATGAGCCACTTCTGCCCCCGACGTGTAGGACTTCCAGAGTCTGAAGTGCAACGTGTGCAAGCTCACACGCTTACGCACACACAATATTTCAAGTGAGCAGACAACCAAAAGTGTCAGTGTTTGGCTGGTTACATAGGTACATATAGAAACTTTTCCAAATGTTGAAGCATGCGAGGTGTGCTCTGCATGTAACAAATCCATTGCATCTCATGGGTTTAAGGAACAGAAAATGTTGATTTTGAGACATCCTGGAAATATCTGTGCAAGGTGGTTGTATGACCAAATGATTTTTTGGGATATGCCCTGACCAATGAAGGACATGATTCAAAGCTTGTGAAATGGTGTTTATTGACTTCAAAGGATCAGGACTTATACTGTCCAACTTAATGTTCACAAAACAAATTTATTCAATAAATGAAATTATTGAATTAATCCAATAAAACTGAATGGATTTATTCATTCAGTAAGATGTTTTTGAGGCCTGAAAGGTGTGTTTGGTGCCTTTGGTAGGGAGTTCTCAGGTTGGGAAGACTGGGTCAGGAAGCAAGGGCAAACACAGCCCTTAACCAGTGGGACCATCCAAGAAAGTAACTGAAATTCAGAGCATCTGGGAATAATGAGCTACTAGAAGTCAAAGTGTCTCTTCTGTCTAGGGCCATGTGAGAAAAGAGGGAGGAGAAAAATAATGGGGTAAACAGGCTGTGGGGCAATATGGAGAGAGTAGTTGCCTGGCTGCAACGTCTGGAAATGTGTGGTACTTTAGGAAACGGTGTGTGTGGATACTAGGGGGCTGGCGCTGAGTATACTGACTATACGCACCGTTTCCAGGAGTAAAATACCCCTGACCTGCCATCTCCTGTTTTCCCAACTGGCTCTCAAATGCACAGGTTGCTACAAGTGGAAGAGAATAGGGTAAAAAGGAAAAAAAAAAAACAAAAGTCCTTTGGAGCCAGAAACGCCTGCAACTTTTAACTTGGTATTATACCTGCTGATTGAGCCTTAAAGTCAGACTGGGCACTGTGAGAATGAGAACTGGCTTTGCTCAAATGAAGAAAAAAATTCACATTTTAGCCAGGATTTTTCTCTTGTCTCACAGCAGCACGTCGGGAAACAACCCAAGGATTGCATTTTTAGACACCCAGAATAACTGAAGAGAAGAAATTCTGCAGGAATACAAACACACAGACTTTTTTTTTAAGCATATACGTATATTTGTAAATATGTATAAAAGCTATATATAGATATACACCCACACCCACACACATACACGTGTATGTTGTGCAGAAGATCTGAAATTTCTGAAAACTCCAGAGTGGCAAAACTTAATTCTGCAAAATGCTCAGGCACTTTTTAGAGTTAAATTAATACTGGTATAATTAAAATGGTAATACTATTTGTTAAAAAAAGAGTATTTAAATAATTCATTTTCCTATTGGTTAGTTATATGGAGTGTGCTTAGGTTCAGCAATTATATGCTAAGTAAAAGCGGCCTCTCCTGTAATGATTTCATGATAATCTGACCTTTGATGGTCCTAGCTCACAGCAGCTGGCACTTTCTGTATAGTTTACAGACTGTAAAGTAATTAATATCTATGAAATAGCACTGCTGGCCTTCTGATGTAGTTAGGTCCTTGAGCGCTCCCTTTTCTCTCTCTCGAGCCATCTTTTCTTTCCTAGCATCCTTGAGTATTAAATGATGGACACATTTTTAAGGCCACTACCAAGCCAACAGCTGGCTGCCAACTTTAGGCAGCGGAGGCCCTTGTTGGAAGAGGAATCTCTGCTGGATATGCTAAAGCCTGGGCTTGGGTCTTGGATGACCACTCCACCCCCTGCGTCCTCTTTCCAAGGGAGGATACATCCCCAACGCGGTCAGTGAGGTTAAGGAGGCGGTAGTGGACAAGTTTGGTCCGCTTAGCCCAGACTGCTGTTTCTGTGTTTTTTTGGACACAGCCTTGGCTCCCTTAGGTGCAGCACTCAGGGTCACAAGTGGATCGTCAGTCTTTGGGGCTCTGGCTGCTGGACTGTTTCTGCTGAAGGGCGCCT
>NW_009631735.1:250594-279957 GCF_000690535.1 Cariama cristata
GATACGCTGCTGAGGACCTTCTCTTTAGGGGTTCAGAAGACATAATTCAAAATCTGCCATGCTTAATTTTATTTAATATTAAGTACAATAAGAGCTCTTGAAAAGCTGCCATTCAGGGAAAGGTAATAAGGGTATTAATAAAAACAGGTGAGGAGAGAGACCCCTTTTTGGCCTGCTGCATTATTTTATCATTGTCAATCAGCTGGGAAATCCTTTGAGATTATTCCTGTATAGTTAATAGCATTGTTTCTGTAATGACTTTAATGACTGAGCATTTCTTCCATCCTTAGCTATGATGGTAACCACTCTGCTTTTTTCTCCTTCAACAAGTTATTGTGTGTGGTTTGGTACATTAAGGAACATTATTAAATATAGAGGTTTCCTGTAATTAAGCCATTGGAAAAAGATTGCTTGTCCAGTCATTTGCTGGTGATAAGTATTGAAGGAAATTATATCTTGTACAGAGTACTACACGTTTTCCTGCCATTCTTCCCCTAAAAAAAGAACAAAATGATATAAAAATAAAGCAGTAAGATTGCAAACTCAAGCGCTCAGAAATTAGATAATACCAGAATGACGGCTGCCTGAACCTGCCTTGCGTTAGGGAAGACATATTCTGTCGTTCTCTGCTCCTGATCATGAGCAATTCCCCTTCCCTCTCTGATCTCTTGCCCTGTGCCCCATCTTTTCCTTTCATAAAATTAGCATTTCTTCTGGACTCTTAGCTCTTAAGCTGTTTAGAATTTTCATATCAAGAGCAAACCACTTCTTCTAGTCTTGTTCCTGGAAAAAAAGAGAAATAAATTTATGTAGAACTTTTCCAACGCCCCTGTCCATAAACTCACCTATAATTCAAACAACAAAAGATGTTTGTGCACCTTGAGTGAACCATTTGTTCATTGTTTCAATAATTGCACGTAGGAACAATGGTATATTTAAGGTGTCTGGTTATTCTGGACATGGTTATAAAAAGCTCCCATCTCCTGTAAGATTGCACGTCTTGCTAGTTGAGGAATCACACAGAAAATGTAATGGGTGGAAGAAGTTTTTAACGTGCCCCCCTTGAAGAGAAGTAGCGGAATTCATGCAGAGAAAAATCTGGTCTTACGGTTAGTTCAGTCACTGCGGATTAGAGGTGGTTTTCCTGGTTGGCAGCACCCTGCATAATCCCAGAATCTGGAGTTTACACGTCTTTCCTAAAGAAAACCTCTGAATTTGAAAATCAGATGCATTTACTAATTGCTCACAACATATAAATAACGAATCTATCCTTGAAGGAGACTTTAACAATCTATTAAAGCCTGAATAACAGAGCTATTCTCCAGCTTCTAGATAAACAAAAACACAGCTTTAAAAACAACAAGAAGCCTCTTCACTTTTTATCTTAATGGAAATAAAACTAATCAAAAGCCAGCAATTAATGAATCTCTCCAGGGTTTCTATTCTTGAAGAGATTAGAGCTACAAAGGCTGAAATAGTTTCAATCGGTAGGTGTGATGTTGAGCTCAGATGATATATTTGTATATGCTCAGCTAGAAATAAGAGTTGCTAAAATCCAATATTTGGATGAAGATTCTCCTCCTCAATGAAACCAGACAAACAGTCAACAGCGCCTCCAATATTCACTAATTTATGTGTGCAAAATGTCCTAGAGTGCTAATAAAGTTAGTTTCTCCCAGGAAGTGCATTTAAAATTCTCATTAAAGAGTGGTTGTTGCACATACGAAACAAACTGAAACTATGCTTTTCAAGAAAGTATTTTCTTGGGAAAGGAAAGCAAAGCTTTCCAAAAATAAGCTAACTGCTTTTTCAGGATTGGACGGCCAGCTATTTGCTGCTTGCGAAAATCCAAAAGCCCAGGCTGAGAATGTTTAGCTGAAATTTGGCAAGGTTAATGTGTTTTCGCTCTGTGTAGTCAGTTTGTGCATACAGAAATAGAAAAGGCCTGTTGCTTGCAGGAGTGGCCTGACACCTTCACCTGCAGTTTGAATAGAAAAATATAAAAGTCCTGTTGTTCAGTTCCACCTCTGTACCAGATCTGTGGGATGTTTAATTCATTCTGCATCGCTCCAAGGAGTGGGAATCACGCCAACCGAGGGCTCCCATTGCTTCCACAGTAGATGGTAGAGAAATTTTAATAAATGCATTAAATTTATCTGGCTAACTATAGACTTCCCAGAACTCATACCAATGAACGTGGCTGTCTACTAGGAAAAAAGAAATCACAGTGATGTACAAAACCTGTCGTTCATCATACATTAAATGAACCAATAAAACCTCCTTCTACTGTTAAATGCCCACAGAACATTCCTAGGATCTTTGCAGCCTGCACTGCATTTGTCATTTGTATTCTTCCATTTGACTTCTTGATCAGACACTTGACCTTTCAGAACCATCGTGGGAAAGACATCCCTTTCCACCTCTCCTTTTTGTTCCCTGTATAAAACTTCATCCACTTGCTGTCTCAGGCTGCATGTAAGCTGGAGAAGCTGGGAGTGCTTCTGAGCTGTGAGAGACTCTGAGCACTGGTCCTGCTCCTCTTCCTCCTCTTCCAGTTTCTTTCTGTGAGAAGGAGACTTGGGCACGGACGGGCTCCCTGGTGTGCTCCAACTAGTTTTGTGATCCGCAAGACCAAGTAAGCAGCCTCCCAAGACTCAGTTCAGCTTAGACACAAGCAAAAATGTCATGGGGATTTAGAGCATCACAAATAGCAACAACGAGGAACTGAATGCTTTTTGCTTCTTTGGTAGACGAGATCTTGTTTTGCGAAAAAAAATACACCAACTTGATTCAGTCCACTGATATCTCAGGATGCCTGTGGCAGTGCGGTCAGCGCTTTGTGTAAATATGACCGTGAAGTATTGTGCAGTGAAGGTAACAACTGGGGTCAAGGCTCCTTGCGTTGTTAGGAAAGTACCTCTGCTCTGAGGACTATGCCAACTCACTACAAAAAAGAAATGTCAAAACTGATAGCGGACGCAGACATCCCAATGCATTGCTCACGTCGCTGGCCTGCAGTGCCTGTCTAGTTTCTGGCATTGGTTTGGTAAGACAGCCCTCACTTTGTCTTTCCTGGTGAAAGCATCCCGAGACCCTTGCATGTGCTCACAGCTTCTCACAGGCTATGACTGTCTGAGGGAAACTGATAAAAGCAGAGGTGTTTTCCCATGGTTATTACTTTCCTAAAATCCTTCCAGAGGGTTGATACTATTTGGTTTCTGAAGTAGCAGTTTGTGCAATTTTACGTTGCCTGGAAAGAAACCATGATTTACTTGATTGAAGCTCCCAAAAGCAGAGAAAGCAAAAGGCATCAGTCTCTCTAGTTGGAAATTCTGTAACTGGGCAGCTATAAGCTGATGTGCTTTGAGTTTCTGCAAAATGTAGCTACTACTAAACAGCCCAAATGGTAACGCATTTTGTAATGGCATAATACTGTCATTTGAGTCTTTCTGATCTAATTTATGACTAAGTTTTCCCTTGGGAGATGATACAATAAACTCTCCTGGAAACCACTCTGCGAATATGTTGAAGGCCAATCAGGTATTACAGATACAATGTCAAAAAATCTTACTGACTTGCTAAATATGTAGTCATCCACAGCTTTCCTTAGGACAGAAAGATGTTAGAAGACTGGGTTGTTACGGAGTGGAGACGTCTAGGTCATAACGTTGCTCACCATAAACAGCTTAGGATTTATTGTGTGCACTCAGGCAACCTGTGTACCTGGAAGTTAGACACTTCCTAAGCAGATATACAAATAGAGGAATTATGTTTTAGACAGAAAACATTGGGAAGACTCTCAGATATTGATGTAAGCCTGACCACTTTGTCTATTCAGATATTTTTAACTGAAAAGTAGGCATAGACACGTGGTGCAAGCTGACACCTGAGCTTAAGTCTAACTCAATCAACAGGAATAATACTTGGATATGTCCTTAGAAACTGTATTTCAAAATTTGAAAGCAAAAAGGGGGTTTTTTTTAGTCTTGTTATTTACCTCTTATTTCTATTTAATGTTCCCATTCCCACATTATTTTATTATTTTATTTATTATTATTTTAATTTTCATGTCCCACGTTGTTTTCCCAGCAATACTTCACCAAATGAGTCAAGATACACATTTCAAAGGCTTCCCAGGTTTTTGTCCAGCACCATCACTTATGTGTTATTTATGGGGCTTCCTTTCCAAATGCCAGATTTAGGCATTGATCTGCAGTTTAATGGATTCTAGACTAGCATTCATTTTTCCTCCAAGCCCTCCCTAGACCCTTCTGTTAATGTATATCAGCTCAGACTCAGCCTAAATTGCCTCATGTATGCAGCAGTGCGATTCCTACATCAAACTCGGTAAATAACTAACTACACAGCTAATTCTCCTATTTTAATGTATGAAAAGCCCCTCTCTTGGAATAACAAAATGTAAAGACTGGCCATTCAGAAAACAAAGCTTTAGTTCAACAACTCCTAATGTGGGTTCTACAAATTACGTGGCAAAAATCTTCACTTACAAATTTCCAACGGCTTTAACAAAAGGTGCATCTAACTGACCGCTACTTTGAATTTGAGGAAGTCGAACGCTATGTTCAATCTATTGATCTGCTGCTCAGGATACAATTAATATTTTGTAAGCATATTACCAAAGAAGACTAGATGTCTGTAAGGACGAGAGTATGATTTAAAGTTTCTAGCAGCCGTCTTAACTGAATCACAGTTCGATTCTACAGCCATGCAGCAGTGCAAGGCTCCTCAGGTACAGCTCTTAACAAAATTACTTCTAAGCCCTTCCTCCTTCCTTTGCCTTTACTATGTCTTAAAGCCAACTGAAAGACTACCAGCAGTTCTTCTTTTTTTTGGTAACAAATTTGTATCTAAGCTGCAACTTTAGTGTTTTGGGCAATAAATTCTCTGCAGCTGCGAAGGCAACTCTAGTTACGATACGCTGCTTGCTTCTGGATCAGGCGCCAGAAAAATGTTTTTCACAATCTATGTTCTGATATTGATCAATGTACTCCAACTTGAGGGATTTTTATTGAAGCTTGTATAGCGTACCTGAAAAACCACCGGTGCTCAGAAGGGCTTAACATTACACTTTCACAAGTGTTGATGTAATTGAAGGATGCACAGCATGGAAGGAGACAAGACGCGAGCTTGTTGTGGAACAAAATTCCTTACGTGCATGCTCTGTGTTTGTTTTGACGTTGTCTCTGAATGGAGCGTCCTCTTAGACATGAGAAATGTCAGTATATACTACATATTTCCCATGGTTATGGATGGGGCTTTGAGAGAAGCTGGCAACAGCCGTGCGCCTGAATCCCGTAAATAGGTCTCCTGAACTCCTTTGAAAATCTCAGTTTATCATGTCATTAAAAATTCATAACCATCAATGAGCAATGTATGGAACAGCTAATTGAGCTCTGTAAATTGCAATAGGCTAGCTATTTCCACATTTTGGATATTAGCGTTTCCCTTGGAGTTCGCAGTACAAGTGCTGTAGCTGCTTAGAGGCCACTTTGTGGTTATTCAGTAAATGCTAATTTTTTCATTATGGCAATGAAAGATGTATTACATTGCATGGGTGAAAACGTATGAACAAATAATGAAAATTAATTGATGGTGTTTTAGATTACCAGCATACTCACAAATATGCTCGACTGGATTTTGTGAAGGTGGATATTATGATTGCCCTAAGAACTTGTTTAAAGTTAAGCAAGCGTTGTCTTTGCCATATTGTGTTTTTTCCTCATGATGAAAACAGGAAACAAATTTGGCCAGTTGGATGTTGCACAGTTCTAACCAGATATAAATGTGTACTTTTTAAATGATCAAAAAACAAAATGTGAAATGCTCTGTTCAAGTCGACTTGAGATGTGGAAAGCTTCTGAAGGAGATGACGTGGTGGTGACTATTCACCGTCGTTATGTTAATCGTGACTTTGCTGCGGCATGGTAACCTTTGTTAAGGTGGAAAAAAGGATGATGCACTTAGGAAATATTTTCCCCTTTGTCTCACTTAGAAATCTGACTTTCTTAGGATTTAATGTAATGCAACAAAGCACACAGTTCACGTTGGAGGATCGGCCTAACTCCTTGGATCAGAGTCGGGCGATGTCTGTTATCAGCTGGCAACTGAGCCACGCGAGGAGCCTTGCTGCTGCCTCGTGAGGTGGATATTCCCTGAACATAGAAATTACTGTATTTGCAATAGATGGGATGAAAGTGTCCACTTGGCTTATTCCCTATGTATATCTAATTTAAAATTCTTTGCTCTTTCTGTTTCCCTCCTTGTGATGGAAGAAGAAGATACCCCTTCCCTGTGGAAACCCCTGTGTGTCCCCAGACTCTTCCCAGTACCTGAGTTGCTTTATACTGCCAGGGTTGGCACCCTGGCTTTCCCTGGGGACCAAAGCACCTCTGCCTCACTGCAAACGAGTGCTGGAAAAGCAAAGGCTATTGTCGTTGTCTCTTGACTGAATATCCTGAATATATATTCTTTATGTTTGTTGTTTGGTTTTTTTTTTAACGTTGTGAATTAAACACACTCATTCTTCAGGTGATCCTCATCGCCTGCACTTGTGTTTTTTGGTGCTTTCAAAGGGAGATCAAAGCAGACTTGGAATGTACTCAGCTTTTACGGAAAAGGAGAAAATTAACCTAAAAGATAAATAATTGTCTGGGGTCCCACAAGGGTGAGCTGACCCCTGCAGCAGGTTGCCGTTGCTCTGACTCCTGTGTTAGGGACACACGTCCAGTCAGATGAGGCAGCAGGGGCTTTTCTGGATCAGGTTCAGGAACTGGGTAAATAACGCGTCTGCAGCTGAAATAACCCCCCACAATATAGCTCTCTTCGGTGCCTTAGCCGCAGCCTAACCTTCCCCAATAGATGTTAAGAAGACTTGGTAGTGTTTATGAGAAACATCAGCTTCCCTAATCGTTCATTGATCTGTTGTTCTCAGCAGAATGATGAAGTTTTCGCTGTTATTTTGCTCCGTTTCACTCAGATTCGTTTGACTTGAGCCGAAGGACAATTTAAGATGGCCAGGAACAATCGCCTGTTACTCCCAACTGACAGGATAATTCTAGCTTTGCTGTTGGGAGCTTAAAATGCTTTACCTGTGCTCAGCTAATATTAGTTGTAATTAAGGGAATGGGTTGTCTAAAGCTCGTTTTTACAGTTCATCACCTGGAAAAGAACCTCTGAAAATAGCCCTTTTATTTTTGATGTCATTTTGGGACAGTGTATCTCTGTTCGCCCTGTGCCCGCCCACCCACACCCTCCAAAGCGGCTGCCCCAGCACAGCTGAGGAGAGCAGCGGCCGCCCATTTTTCGCACGCGCCTAGCCGGAGGCACAGCAGCCTCTTAGGGCGGGGTGGCGCCTGGAGGCACGAGGAGTTTTAGGACATATGGCCTTGACTGGCTCTGTTGTCATCGAAGGGTAATATGTTTTTAGGTCTAAAAACAAAAAAAAGGCTATGTTGGCGATAGTAGAGGCTGTTAGGAGACTGGTTTATAGGCTACTGTGCCTGGTTTTTGGGGTGCAGGACAGCGCTGGGCCTCAGGGATAGCAAGCTGTGGAGAACAAGTACTCACCTCCTGTCCGAAAAGGTATATGAAGAGTTTTTCTCTGGTAAATATATCCAACTTGAATCCTGTGGCTTGGTTTTAAAGCAGCTCGTGAGGCTTTAGATTTGTCAAGGATTAATACTTTTAGAAGCATGCCCTTTCTTATTTCAGGTTCTGTTACCCTGCAGGCCCAGTCAGAGGAGCAGACACCTTTGGCTCTTGAATCCTCAGAGGTGGCTCCTCATCTGCTTTCAAACAGCCAGGCCTCTGCTCGAAGGCCTGGATGAACAGCATCGCTTGTCCCTTCATGACAGGGAGCCTGCGAATTTCAGCCTTTCCCTCGTTCAAATCTATATGCTTGTTTGCGCTGTCGTACCCAAACAACTTTGGGGAGCCAAAATGCATTTACCGAAGCAGCAGGAGTGCTATGGCAGACTGAATCTGTTGCTGCCTCACTCGATGGCTTCTTCACATAATAGGTCATGTCTCAGGAGCTGGAAAAGTGACAAGGAAAGGCAAGCTTATGCTGGCCAGGAATTCCCAGTCAAAATAATGCTGTAATGGGGTTAGAGGGGAGTCCTGCAAAATCACAGTGGTCAGCAATCAAAATCGGAGGTTGGCAGAGTCCATTTGGTTTTCCCGGTCAGAAACTTTTAGTTTTAAGTCTGTTGACAATTAATCTGCCTCTTTCCATTCCAGTTGTAGGTTATGGGAACAAAATACAGTTATTTGTATCCTTGTCTCCTTTTTTTCTTTCACGAGGGACAGACTCATGAGAAATGTATTTTTGCAAGGACCTCCAGCCTTAGCAGGAGAATCAAACTAGGAGGTGACACTGCGACTACCATGGCTGTGAGGCACTCTACCTTCTTGGTGGGACAGAGATTAATGTTGAAGCAGAACTAGCTCAAATAGAGCAGTAGGATACCTGATCTTATAACTGAATTCAGGATACCTGAATAGGAAAGCGTTCAGCCTTGTATACAAAGGATGAGAGGTTCAAATAATGCCTAACCTTGGCTTGAGTTGCAGAGGAGGGGATCAGGCAGGCTGATCCCATCTGGTGTGAGGATGTGCGAGTCTATATGAAAGCCAACAGGCATCTTTGCAGTGACTCCAACAGGGCTTGGAGTGAGGTCCAGGCAGGCAGGTGTCCATTTTCAGTAAGAATCATGTCAAAACTTGAAGTGACTGGCAAAGTGACAGCGTTGGCCAGGAGTGACCAAAACCTGAGCTGTCTGCTGCGCTCCCAGTACGTTCTTTTTCAAGCTGGACCAGTTAGAAAACACATCACTGCAAAACATGTTATTGTTCTGCATTTTTCATTCAAATTTGAATTAAAAAAATAGAATAAACCCCCAAAATAATATAACAGACCACTAGATTTGGTCAGTCAGGTTGCTATGTTGTAGTAAATTAGAAACCCTTTGGTTTAGTTTCATAATTTTGTTTTGCAAGGATTAACATGGCAGTTTCTCCAGCAAATAAATAGGTGTTGCAATATGATGGAAGCCATGGGACTGGAAAGGACACTCTGGCTTGTCAAAATACTTGCCATAAGTTATCATTTCAGTCAGATAAACCAAACAAAGTAAGTACAGGGCTTCTGGGGTAGTTCACAATTATCAACAACAAAACTTTGGCCTTTTCTCCTCTTTTTTTAAACTTTGGAATGAAGATTTGCTGCTGCGTGCGTGTGTGTGTAATTTCAGTGCCATGCTGAATTAGGACCCTTTCAGGTGGACTCGCTTTTTGGCAGTAAATAAGACATATCCTAAAAATAGAAAAAAATGGTTAGAAGTGGTAAAAATTGGCAGGGAGGACTTGGTCAGATGAAGTTTTGGAACTGCTTTTAATTTTTTTCAATTCAATTCCAAGTTAAACATCCCTTTAAATTAATTAGAGCAATCACAGTATCCCTAGAATATCAGTGGAGAAACTGAAGCCATAAGTATAATATTTCTTAAATTCTGAACAGAGGCTAAAAAAGCCAGCTTAAGGAAATTTTTGCGTATTATGAAAAACAAGTTCCTGACCAAACTGGCTAAACTGAAATGTCTGAAAGCAAAGAGCTATCATGAAAGTGCTGGAAAGCTTCTGATTATAATGGAATGAGTGTCCTAGGGTATAATGCAGCTCTACATTTAATATTGAGCTACTGAACCGTACTTCTCAACCTAGCTCAACTCACTGGGTTCTCATCGAAGTCCTGTAATGGCACTGTGCTCTGTTTAGATGCCAAGCAAGTCTTGAAATAGCTCCAGAGCTTTTTCAGCAGCTTCAGCTACGTACAGATGTTTGACTTTAGAAGGACAGCTAGTGCCTAGAGTTTGTGGCATATAAATCCTTCCTTATGTATAGTGCCACGCTTGTTAATAATCTTACAAACTTTTATAAACCTAATTAAAAGGCTCTTGCACACTTACATAGGAAATCATGACAACAGCACTGAACCAGCAAAGCAAAAACCCGTCCTTTGTGCTGCAAATCCATGTTGCCTGTCTTTATTAATGATACATACACAACACATTTAATTCGAAGCCTGCTGTCGTTTGCCTGTTTGTTTTTATTACGATATTGACTGGAATCCCCATCATGTTGGTTGTAGTCTGTGCACATTACTCTAAGCAGAATTTTTCTTTCTGTGTATTGTTTAAGGTATTGACTTTGCCAAAGGGAAGAAAAAAGTGCGTGCATCCACTTAAGCACACAAGTAGTTATATAAATTTATGTCCATTAAATATATATATACACATAAATATACACATGTATAGTGCATACGCTGGTTGTTGCAGGATGCTGCAGGCATGGCATTAGGTGAGATCTGAAAATCATATTTGAGAGACCCTTTCCAACATGGAGGTCCTGTTTCTGGGAGCCGCTCTGGGCAGGAGCATCCCTCAGGCTGTATGAAGCCCTGTTGAGAGGGGGGGGCCTCTATGTGAGAGCTGAAATGACACTTCAAAGGCTTTTGCAGATTTCTAGGCCATTTATTTAAACTCCTTAAAATGCACTTTATTTTCTAAAAGAGCATACTTTTAAATATTTTTTTTTCTTTCTAAAAATGTCTTAGATCTGTTAATCTTTTGGACTTTGAAAAACTCGTTCTAGTTATTGGGTTTGGGGGTGTTTTTTCCCTTTACAACCCAGGTTATCAATTCCTGAGTATAAGCAGGAGGGTTATTGAATAGTTCATCTAAACCAAACAAGGATTTCAGCCAACACAAACATGCAGCAATCATTTTGCTAAAGGTTTTGATGCTGATTCTGATCAAAGTTTGGGATATATAGCATATATGGTTCCAGCACTTCCAAATGAAACTTGCAGCTGAATCTTTGCAAACATTCAGTGATTTATTTCATTTAGAAGTGCTTTGTCTTGAATTACTTTTCCAGACCTGCCCCTCATTTCTACCATCTATTCCTGTTCGATGGTGAGCTCTTCCAGAGGTGTCTCTCTCACCCTGTGTTGTGTCCCTTCAGTCTCACCCTGAAATATCTCATACAACAGAGAGTTCCTTGCAGACAGACAATCTTACCTGAACTGTGGCATTGCCCCAGTGGACTCTGCTCATGTACTGCAGAGGCCTTTGACCTACTCTCTGCTTTGAGTTGTGCAAAGTTATCCTTTCGTGCATCTTTAATACTTTACTGTGAATTTCTGTTCAACTGTAATAAAACTGAGAGGAATGGCTACCTCTTTATTTTCTACTTTTCAAACAAGTATCTCTAATAAACTGAGTTAAACCGAAACAGAAACGTGCTTAAAATCAGTAAGTTGAAAAATAATTTGTTCTCCAAAGCGTGATTGTTTTGTTTTGTTTTGTTTTTTCTCTTGGGTACCAGCATCTCCTATTAAAGCATCCGCTGTATGAGAAATTCAGAACAATTGAAAATGGACCATTCCTAATGTGTTTGTTTCATTTTTCCTTTTCAGTCTATCCGAGAAGTCACAGGCTATGTTTTGGTGGCTTTGAATCAGTTTGAATACCTGCCACTGGAGAACCTGCGCATTGTTCGTGGCACCAAACTCTATGAAGAGCGATATGCTTTGGCCATATTTCTTAACTACAGAAAGGATGGTAACTTTGGACTCAGGGAGCTTGGCTTGAAGAACTTGACGGGTAAGTGAAACTTGCAAGTGTGATGGATTAGTCGCTAGAGAAAAAAATGAACTTGTTGAATATTTGCCCCAATGCCCTCAGTCACTTGCATTCTGCAAATCATGGAGGTACCATGAGTGGCTGGCAGTTGTACGTTGTTTGATAGGTTTGTTGGTACTTCAGGGGTTTTTTTTGGTTCACAACTGTACTTTTTCTCAGTACTGATCAAAAGCTGTGTCTGGAAGTCATGCCAAGAGCACATTTGAAACAAAAATAGATGTTGAAAGAGTAGATTATCTTTTTTTCTTAATTTTGATATCATGAATGTGTTGGTTTCCTTGTGATCCATGGTTATTGCATGTATGTTGCTGCAGGCGTTCTGTATTTTCTGCCAAGTTAGCTTAGCTTTAGCATCGCCTCTGCTCTTGCTGCTGTCTGTGTCACCATTGCTGCTCCACTGGGGGTTGGGGAGAGAAGGAAGGGGGTGGGAGGGAGAGACTGTATCTTTGGTGTATTTAATTTTAGAACTCTCTTTTCTAAGCAAAAATAGTGCATTATATACAGTAAGAAAAGTGCTTATTTTCCTGAGACAAAACCGTAAGCCAAGTCCATGGTTTTATGTTCATCTGTAAATTCAGGGCTGGATTGTGATGTGGGGTAGATCAACATTTCATTTCTCCCAGCTGAGGATCTACAGTCAGTGGTTTGGGAGATTAAAAATTGGCTAAATATCACTGGACTGTAACTTAATACAGGCAGTGGCAAACTCTTTTTAGGGAGTTCACTGGAAGTATTTTGTTTATACCTGGTTCCTCATCAGCTATGATCATTTCTACCCTAAGCTTTGGTAATTGTGAAATGGGCTTATTTCTGCTAGTGGCTAAATGCTGACTGAAAATCACTGACCTGAGCTGGATGTAGAGCTTGATCCTGAGTACAGAGAGGTGGGAGCCTTCTGAACTATATTTAGGCACCCTTCACTCTCTGCCTTTTTGGTGTCGCAGTATTCAGAGCAGCATACAAGTGCTTACAGTCCCCTGTTGTTCAACCCTCGCTGGACTGTACAACTAAGCTTCAAAAACAGGAGGGAAAAGGAAGCTTGAAATATTTTACAAAATAAAACTTTTTTGACTGACTCTTTCTGATCAGGCTTTTTTTTCTGGTCATATTTTTTACTATTTTCTTAACTGAGACCATCACGCTGATATCCAAGTGCTTCCCATGGTCTCTAAATCCCTGCCATCTACTAGTCTTCTCTCTGTCGCTGTCATAATCACATTTCCTCCTCTTCTGTTCCCATATTTCTTCCCATCTTTCTGATTTAGGGTGTTCATTGTGACTGTCTATGCCTTCACGTAATATAGAGCCATAGTATCGAGTAATAATAGTATTACCTGTTTCTTCATATACTTTTTCTTGTCTGTGGGTCTCAAAATGCTTTGTAAAAGAGACTAGGCTGGGTGAAACTGTGACAGAGAGGTGATGTGAGGCCAAGGCCAGAGAAGGACTGGAACCCTTTCCTCTTGGGTCTGAGGCTGTTATTCTGCCAGGTGGTGAGGGTTGTACTTCAAGTGCTTGTTTAACCATGGCTTTGCTGCTCAGTAAGGTAAAACCCCTTATTTTGTAGGCTCTGGCTCAAGATTTTCTTCTTGAACCAGCTGCCCTGTGCCAATAGGCAGTTCCTTGGACTCCAGAGATTCTCTCTGGAAGCCACTTTTACATGATAGGCACAGCACCAAAACTGCCCAGCAAATAGCTTGACTTTCTTTTCAAATGTTGTTAAGAAAACCTGCTTTAGCTCAGCCTCTGAGTCGTTCTTAACATGAAATCATCATTGCCACTTCATCTGATCTAGGTGTTTACAATGGCCTCTGAAGGGATTATTTGGCTCAAAATGTATTGTTGTCTCTTGGAAGAAAAGTGCCCTAATAACACTAGCTTGTCTCCACTGAGCACTTAAAATAGCTTCTGGGTGCTGAATATGAGCCAGTGTGTGCTTCAAAATACCCTTAATATTTTCTAGATAGCATGTGCCAGGGCCTCATAAGTCTCTGCAGCAGCTGTTCTTTGACCATTTTGTCTACTGGTTAAGATGCACCTGGCTATTTTAACCCACAACCTGCTGCTTGTTGCAAATGATCTCCCTGGAGCATATTAATACTTAATTTATTTTCCTAACACATCCTTACCATTAGTAGCTGCATAAAAATAACTGGTGGATGTGGGAGTCGGTGATGTTGCAAGGCTGCGATAGATCAGCTGTGTCTGAACCTATCCTGTGTCTACCAACTGCTCCATATTTACATCAGAAATAGCCAGTGATTTGTTATTAAATTTAAGATGAAGCAGCCCCTGTGAGCGTGCATTGTTCAAGCTTCTAGTCCACTGCAGATTTCAGGAGATTGGCTTTGAATGGTGCATCTCTTCCACTCCAGTGAAATACAAACATAACTCCTGCCTTGCATGTGAAGAACTGTCTTTCTAGGGCTTATGCTTTGTTCACAGAAATTTGGGAAGTTCTCTTCTTATGTGTGCAGTGTCAGGATGATGGTATCCTGAGGGTATTTCTGCCCAGTACTGCACAATATACCAATACAATCACTACTCCCTGTGTTAAATAAATGAGAAAGCTGCTTTCACCTGCAGATTATCCTCAGACTTAACCAGAGACAGGGTTTCAGCCTCCTGTGTGGTACCATTGCATTATTTTCAGTGTGTTGTTAACAGCTGTGTTTTTATTGCCAGATATGTCTATCAGGTTTTCATATTTAAATGTAACTTTAAACGCTTGAATTTCCTCCCTTATGCTATAAAAAAATGACAGCTATGAAGGCAGTAAGTTTTATCTCACACAGAAAACATGATCCAGTTCTTACTCGTGATGTCTGCCAAACCCAAAAGGGAGTTTTGTTTGTGTAGCGCAGGCCAGGACCACGTCCTAAAATTCACGTCACGCTTGCAAAAACACTTACCTATAAAAATCCTTTTCTCACTTGTTGTAAAAACTTAGTCAATGGTTCCATAGAATTGTCAAAAACAAACAGACGTTGAACTAATGAAGTGGCTGCTGCCATCTCAGCTGGATTCATCTCAGCTTGCGGATTCAGCTGCCAAGTATCCTTAAAGTAAAAAGGACGGTTTGACATACTGAACGTATTACTCAGCCTGAGATTAGCAGAATAACTGATGCTGAGGGAGAAGGTATGCCACCTTCTTCCATTCATTGCCTGGGAGCTAGTGCAAATCATTCCTGTCTTCCCCAGGTAGCTAGGCAGTCAAGCTTAACTTATCCAATGAAAGGGCATAATCATTGTTCACACTTTGAGTACTCCAAATATAGAGAATACCTGATGGCTGCGTTTCATTACGGCATTTATCTTCATGAGTGGGGAAAGAGGGATAACTCACAAGTGCCAAAACCACTTATGAGGTATTCCATATTTTCCTCTGAGTGAAGATGAATAAGAGAGATTTAAGGCAAGTGATGTATCTTGGAGCAGTGATAACCTCATCTCCCCTATTGGCCTTGGGCACAGAGGCTCCCCTGCCTGTGCCTGTGCAATCACTGAATGCCTTTAATATACTGGAATGAAATGGACTTAGCAGCGATTAGTTCAGTAACACAAAAAAGCAGCAAAATATGTAGTTTCTTATCTGCTTGTTTTGCAGGAATGTAGATAAATGATACATTAAGATAACTGAGGTTCAAGCAACAAATGCATATTGTAACTGAGAGGATTTGGTCAGTGGTAGCCAAAGAAAGGAAATCTAATTTGGTGAGCGGGAGAATCATAGGGAAAGGACCATCTTCACTGGGTGTAGAAAGTGATCCGTTGTAAATTTCCCCTTCTGCAGATTTTTGTAATAGGTTTTACTTTTTTAGGTTTTGATTAAATTTATTTTTAATTGTTCTATAAACAAAATTTTAAAGTTCTGTGATAATTTCTATAACATTTTAATTTTCTTTTTTTTCCCCCCACAAGAAATAGAAAATGCTAAGGTGTCCTTTAGAGGAGAGAGAAAAAGAATGATATCTCTTATGAAAAGATTGCTTTTCAATGAGTTTCTTGGTTTTTTCCTAACAAGGACTGCTCATTTGCTCTAATTATATTGCACCTTGATCAGGTTGGAGGGAGGGGCATGGGAGGACTTGAATTTTCTTTCAGTTTTGTTCACTGTGCACATTTTGGCGGGACAGTGTTTTTGGAAATCTTACTTAGATACCCACTCAGGACCTGAGCTCCTTCAGCACTGTGTGACTGCACATAAAGCATTTTTGCGGCAGGGATCAGGGCCGCTCCCTTTTTATTGCCTTGATCACAAAGCCCTCAGCCTAACAAGGCCCTCAGCCTACGTCAGCAAGACCTTTCCTTGGACCACACACACGTTACACAAGCCGCTGCTGAGTTCACGATGTTTAGAGATGCGAACGCCTGTGTGTGACACCCAGCCTGAGCGGATGAGGCTGTGGCACATTCCTTAATCACTGCGGCTTCGTACGAGTGGGGTGAGCTGGGAAGAAAGCAATATGTAACTTGCCTCAGGCTTCCTATGCAACAGGTGGGCAAGGCATCGCATCTCTAACCTCGGAGAGGCGTTGCTAGGATACATGGAGGAATGAGGAATTTGTTTTAAGAATCCCTTTGGACCCCTCTGCATGCAGGGCTGCTGCAGGAATTATCTGCCCTGTAGAAGCAGCTGCAGTGGCTCTGTGACTGCCCAGGAGTGCTCCTTTCCCTGTATCCTCAGAGCTGCACTGACCACAGAGGTATTTGTATCCAAGTGCATCTTTACTGACTGGCCGGTGGGTGGGAGAAAAGGGAGGAATGCCTGGAGTATGGCTGTCCTTCTCTTGGAAAGGAGGGCTCTGCTGTGTGGGGGCACAGTACAGGACCTGCCATGGGTTCCCCTTGCTCACTTCATCCCTATGGAGAGAAGGGCCAAGGCTTGTGGCTGCCCCCCATGTCCATAACTGTAAGTGTGCCTGCTAGTGCACATCTGTCTCCTCTCTCCCAGGACACTGTTAGACTATTTCCTGGTTAAAAAATTGCCCCATTCCAGCTACAGCTCTCCTCAGACATCGTAGGAGTGATTTGACAGCCAGGAGAGTCCGGAGACCGATCTCTGCTGGCAGTCGATATGCAGCCACCCTGTGCTGAGCACGGAGGCAGTTACTAGCGCGGATTCAGGCTACTCCCTGCCAGTTGGCATCAGTGCCTGGGAATGCTTCCAGGCACTCCTTGGCTTACGGCTGCAGACATGGCCCCGAGGAATCCCGGATAAGGGACCTGCAGGCTGAGGAGCAACTGCCTCCAGCAAGCAGAAAATTGCTCACAGGTGTTATCAAGGCAAATAGGTATACTGTAGATGGCCAGAAATAAATACTGATTTTGAGCCCCATGAGATTTATACTCATGAGTTTATTATGTTCAGTAACAAGAGTGGGACATTGATTTTTAAATTTCAGTGAGGCTAGAATTTTGCACAATCTCTCTGAAGGATTTGGATATGCTTTTCTCATGCTAAATGGTGTAACTATGCAACTTGTTGATCAATTTATGCTCAGTTTATTTCAGAGCACTTCACTATTTTCAGTTCTGTCTCTAGTGTTAGAAATGTGCAACCTTGTTTGGAATAATTATGGCAATGAATTAAACAAAAAGCTTATCATAATAATGATATATTGGTACATGTTTTTAATTGGAAATTCAAAGGATCCTACAGAAAGTTGTTTGCTGGTGTCCCCCTGCCAGTATTTTCACATAAAGTATGAAGTGCACATACTAGCTTGCAAGTGGTCTAAAACAGTTTATTGAAAGTAACACGCAGAATGTTTGACACGAGTCTCCAATGTCGTGCAGCAGGAAAACTTCATGTTGCGCAGCTTCTCCTGCAACAAAACAGGGCTTAAAATCACGGGGAGGAGAAACTAGGCCAAATCCTTAGCTGGTGTAAATTGGCTTACTTGTTTTGACTTCATAATGAACTGAAATTTAAATTTCCCTTTACTTTCTTCAGTGGATAATTTAATTCACGCTTTAATTTGTAAGTTAACTAGTGCCTAACTCCCACTTAAGCCCTTTTAAGGATGTTGTGTTCAGGGTGCTCTGTCAGGATTAATACCAGCTAATGATAGCTGACTCAACGCGTGTCTACACCCTGCAGCAGAGCTCTGTACAGGGATCCTTGAGCTACCATCGAGCCTAGCTAGCTTTAGAAATAGTGTTAACCGCGCCGCTTTGGTCCTCTGCTTGGGCTAAATAACCCAGCAGGGTGGACACAGCAGATCGCTCCTGTCTAACTATGGTCTCCGCAAACATAAGCACATTGTCCTGGGCTTTCAGGGTCTTCATGATATGGCTGCTGGGTAGAGAAGGGTAGTGGACTGGGAGGAAGGACTGAGGTCTGGAGTAGGTAGAGGAAATCCTTCCTAGCCCTATGGTAACTTGCGCCTCTGCTGCTCTCTGTTGTGAATCACCATTTCTACAGTAGAGCCAATAATACTTGCCTACTTCAATTAGACTAATTTTGAGAGTTTCCTATGAAAATGCCACTCAGGATCTGGTGTGATGTGGAATTCAACTTCTAACACTGACAAATGTTAGTTTAAATGTCATTATAAAATACATCCAGGTATGCTGCCCTTGTCACCTGATAATGCCATGTAAAATCGTAATGCCATTCATGTTCTTGTTCTTGGCAGTTTCTCCTTTTCACCTCTCTGCAAGTAGTTCTCTCTATCTGTGCATTTTTCAATTATGAACTGAGAAATTCTCCATGTTCTGGAGGTGTGAAACACCGTTTAGCTTTTTCGAAATATGGGCAATCAAGATAAATCCAGTAATACTGAAGCCTTCTAGTAATGGAGGAGCTTTGCCCGACTTCAGTGGCTCGAGAGCTTTAGCAGCACAGGGATTTCTCTGGCCCCATGCTTCACAGGGAGTTAAACATCTGAACAGAGTAATCCCTCCATTTCAATCACATGGGTCAGGAATGGGTGGCATTTCAAAACATCCCACTTTGGCAGACAGGTCTGTGTTGAGCTACACTATAACTTAAGTAAAATGCAATTAGCATTACAGGTGGGAAGAAGTTGCACAGTTTATAGCAACAGCACTGCTGAAAAGATGTATCCCAGCTCCCCACCTGCTTGGAAAGGAAAGAGCGAGCTGGATTGTACTCCACAACCCAGGCCAAGGTCTGGCCTTGACTAGGTATTTTAGATATTAAAATCCTTGCTAGTCCAGTAGTGTATCTTCTTTAGTTCAGATGAATGAAAGAAGTGTTAATTTCTGTGGTTTTTTTTCTTTTTTTTTCTTCCTCTTTCTCTCTGCAGTCTTCTGAATTCATTGATTTTCTTATTTCCTCCTGACAGGCTACAGCTGACAAGGAATTTGGTGATTTTGTAAAATAATTAAAGTCTTGTGTTACATGGGGAATGTAACCTATCAGCACTCCCTAGCAAAAGGCAAGTGACTGAGCAAGACAGTTCAGTTGCCACGGGGTGGTGGGCTCTCTCTGTCCACCCACAACAGGGGTGTGAGCTGGGAGCCGCTGGTGGGGCAGAGGGACCGGCCTCCAGCAGTGTGGGGCTGCTGATGTCTAGGGCTTAAAATGGCATGAAACTCGAGGGATCAGCTGGCAAGTTTAGTGCCTTTACTTAAAGCTCTGCAAAGGCATTTCAGTGGCTTTGCAGCGTATGTCTGCAAGGCAGTATATGTCTACAAGGCGGCATACGCTTACAGACCTGGATTTAAACCGAAATCCAAGAGTGAGCTCCCTTTTCTAGCTTTTCTTGCCAAGTTATAGGAATAAGGAGTTGGGGTTTAGGACACCATTCATTGCAAGCACAAAAGTCCCACTGAGTTCAAAGAAGGTTGGATCAGCCCCCTAGGTTTACATGGTGGAAATAATTGGTATTCCTGGGATATTTTCGTGCCTGTTCATTTTCATGTCATTTGCTGCTGAGGGAAATTCCCTAGAAACCCTATATGGAGGGACTGGAGAAGCAATGAACCAAAACCTGTTTCATTTACTACATCTAGCTCCAGGGAAGCCCCTGCAGACAGAGGAGGCAGAGAAGCCTTCCCAAACACCCCGCGCAGGGGCGAGATGGTCACGTAGCCCTCACTGCCTGCAGGCTGACTGAGGCAAATGCTCCCACTTTCCACTTGGCCAGCTCCCTCCCAGGCTGCCTGTTCCTTGACTGCCCACGAACCTGGTTCTTACAGCATCACAAGTCTCAGCCTGGCCAGCACTGGGACTAGTCTCGTCAAAACCAACATGGAGCAGTTTTAACCTGGGTGGGTCTGCAGCAGCCTCAAGATGTGCAGCAGTGCAGGGCCAGGAGCGAGCAGAAGTTCATTAAGAGTTTATCTGAAACGGTGTTTGATCACATAAGCTTTGTATGTCGGGATGTGAAAGGGAAATGCTGCTGTTACAAGGGTGCATTGTGTGTTGGTCTGTGAAAGAAGAAGTTCCAGCAGATTGAACCTGTCTGCAGTGCCTATGCTAACAGGTCCTGCCTGCAGTTTCCAGGGTGAGGAAAACTCTTTTGTTAGCTTACCCACATGAGCACTGCTTCTGAATTTGCACACAGATATCAGCAGTTCCTAATGGGGAGCAAGGGAGTTTAGCATCAGGAACTTTCCTTATGTGACTGGGGGAAATAAAAAGGACCTACAATTACAGTTGTCTCCAAAGACCCTTCCTGGCCTGCCTCGTTTACTACCCACGCCCTGCCCCACGGGAGTGGACATGATGACAGGGATGCATTCAAGGGCAGCAGTGCTGGGTATGCTGTGATTGTGAGTGTGCTTTGTAAACATTGAAACATGCAGCCACCTGCCCTGCATCTCTGCAAAGCTGCTGAGGCAAATGCGGAGCTGGGCAGGAAAAGGTAACCTTGAGGGGAACATAAAAATAGAAATGCAGACCTGAAGAAGGGAAATCACTGTGTGAACAGATGTAAGAAAGTGGGAAACACCCAAGTATGTACCCCACAGTCTAATGGTGGAACAAAAGGACTCACCTGAGCTGTAACTGCATTACAGATGAAAGAGCAGACGGGCTGCGCTGGCTGATATGGAACTGCTTGAGCCTCTCCGGTCAGTCCCGCCTAGCTTCACAAGAGCCACTTTCCATATAAAATGGACTTTGACTGGTCTGAAGTGACAGTGTGAGGTAATCAGAGCGGGAGGCAGGTAATGCATGTGGACATAAAGCTGTCCATGGGCTGTAGGAGCCTTTTGTGCATCCCTAGGAACCTGCCTGCAGGCGTGGAGTGGGGGAACAAAGGTATTAGGTGAGGAGAACATGCTGGAGGCCTTTTTCTTTGATGTTTGGAAATCGCTCAAGGGGCTGTCTTCTCTGAAACCCCTTTGCCTTCTTTTTTTTTTTTCTTTTTTTTTTTTTTCTTTTTTTTTCCCCTTAGTGAAAATTTCAGAGATGTACTTTCATTTCTTTAAGGCTTAGAAACAAGAGGGCGTCCATCTGGCCAATCATCGTACAAACGCTGTGCTCATGCTGGAGTTCCCCTGGGAGCTGGCTTCTGCCCATCAGAAATAGCATAGCCACGTGTTTTGGGCTTGAAACCGCAGGTACTCCTGACGTGGGGGCACAGAAGGAAAGGCAGCAACAAAGACTGTCTGTTGTGCTGGAGAGAGGAGATTGTGGTGGTGTTTTGGGGTTTTTTCTGTGCTGTTGTTTTTTAACTGGTCAGCTGGGCATGCATTCAGATTGATGCTAAAGGCTGTGAAAACTCTGGGAGCTGGTTTCACCGCCGTGTAGGAGCTGTAGAGTCAGTCATCTTCAGAAATGGCTCTGGGGCACTGATACCTGAGGGCAGGATGCACAGGCTGAGTTTACATGGAGAGATTCAAGATGTTCTTGCCGAGACTATTGCGCAGGGTGAAAGAAGCTCATCTGCCCCAATCTCCTGCATGTAGACTTCAGTTAGAGCTAGTAGCAGATTTTTTGAGAACTTATTTTAAAATTGAAAATTGAAAAATGTCTGACAGAGAAAGGCATAGTTTAAAAAACAGGGGAAAAGTGCTGAAATTGTCAGGCATCATGTTTCATTTAAAAATGAAGATTTTTTAGCTTATGATATTTAACAGCTTTTCATGCTTTCTCCTATAAATTAACTCACATTTTCAACCAAATTAAAATAACTTGTGTTAATTGAACAATAATAATTGAATCTGGTTTTAGACTGAATTTTCTTTTCCATCGGATTTCAGCTCACTGAAGGGTCTGGTCTTGGCTTGTTTACATGGTCTAGGAAATGAAAGGTTTTAAAAAAACTTTAAAAGGGCTGAAAAGTTGTTTTCTGCTCATATTTCATCCCGATACCGGTCATAAGGATATTTTCTTTGTTATAAGAGTGAATCCAATGGAAAACAGATATATAGAGCAAGCTGCAAATGAATCAGCTCAGCTGCTGGTTGTGGTGCAGGTCTGTCAGCATGGTTTGACATGAGCTACCTGCTTATTGCCAGGGTCACTTGTCTTTTTTTGGGAGCTGCTTGCTGCCAGGTTTGAACTTAACACAATACACTAGCTTCAGACTGCTGTGGGCGTCCTTAGAGCAGGTGGCAATCACTTCTGAGGTTACACTGGATGCATAGCCCTAACTTCTGTGCATCTCTGCTAATTTTTAAGCCATATGACAAACTCCGGACTCCCAGTATATGTGTGTCTGGTTCCAGAGTAGAGAATTAAATGCAGGAGCACATTGTGTCTTGGAGTGGTGCCCTTAGTTTACTGTTGTTATAATTTCTTTCATAAAAGCATGCTGGTTCCTTTTTTTTTTAAGCCAAAGCAACGTCAAAGAAGCGCACCTGAATTAGTGGCAAGCTTTGCGGCGAGCTTTAGGCCATGACTGAGTTCATTCCCTGGCTTCAGGGCCCAGTCCAGATCCTACTTAAATTACTCTTTACTAGCTTTGTGTGAGAAGCAAAGTGGATGTGTAGCCCAGGAGATGGGTTTCTCATCTCTGGTGGAGTTAACTGAGTTTCATTTCCATGAAACAGTAATGATTATCTTCCCCTAATGCTTGAATTCTTTACAAGCCTTGGCCAGTTAAAGATCCGTTATCCTGAGCACAGTGTTGCAAACTCTAATAAAAATGTAACGCAGAAGAGGAGCAAATATTAATAATAATAAAAAAGTAGTAATGGAGAAAAGGGTGAGACAAATGCAGGGAGGATAAAGGCAAAGCTCCCTGCCCCATATGTGGTGGATGGGGAAGCTGGGGTGACCACAGCTGAATGTGTCCTAGGCTGTGTAAGAAAAGGCTGTGGAAGCAGCCCACGGGGGTTGATGAAAGATTTTCTCTCCTTGAGTTGATAGTTACAAGCTATGCTCTGGGAGAGTGGGACATTGACCAGCACTGGCAGGACATCTGAAGTCTGGTGTATCCGTAGCATTGGTGCTCTCTGCCAGCATCACTGAGACTGAGCAGGAATTGCATTTTGTTCTGAGATGGTAATACTATGCTCCCTAATTCTTTTATCCACCACCACCGCCACCCCCCACAAGAAGGAAGCACAACGCCAGCTCTTTTTACAGACCAAAGCACTGTTTATTTCTTTAACAGGGGACATATGCTACTCTTCAGTTAGATGTCAAAGCCTCGCTGCCGAGAGTTGCCCCCGGCTGGTGTTTGCTCACAGTAACACGCAGGTGCAGCCAGCCAGCTCGGAGTAGTGCTGATGGCTCGGGCTGTCAGCATGGCTGTCCGGCTGAGCTCCCCTTGGAGGCTGTGTCAGGGAAGTGGCAAAGGCAGCCGAAGGTGGAAGGAATTATTACTCTGGAATGCTCCAAGTACAAGATGAACTGGGCGGATCAGGACTTGTGTCTCTTTTTTTTCTTTTTTCTTTGCCTGTGCAGGGTGTGTAGGAGTTCTGAAACCGCATGGCTGTGGCTTTCTTTGCTCCTGCTGAGTTAACTGTTACTTGGGGTAGCCGTGCTTCTGGCGGTCACGCTTAAGTGCTGATAAGGCCAGTTCCAGGTGTGCAGTGTCGTGCTGCTGTCAGGTGAAGGTGACAGTCATGAAATGCTTCAGCAACGGCTGGACTCAGAGGCTCTCTTGCTTTAGAGAGTGCTGGTATTTAAGTGAGACGATGTCTTAAGGAGGCACCGAGCTGAAATATGCATCGGATAAGGTTGCAAGGGCAGCATCCTCCTCTGTGCGTTTCAGAAGAAGAGCTGAGAGGGATATTTTAATGGCTGTTACTGCGTAACGGCTTAATCCCATGGGCTGTACAGTTAGCCCCACGTGAGCTTGGTAAATCTTACTACAGCCCCTGTTTCCTCCAGGAGCAAGACTTCTAGATGTTCAGAGCTGAGTGGTTTTGATTTAATATTCAGAAGCATTCAGCTTCCCAAATAAAGATAATAGTTTTGCTAGTTGAGAGATTTATTAGTATCTTAACATGGCCTTAGTTTTAGCCTTTTATTCCTTGCTGTCTAAAAAAATTCCTTACCACAAACTAGCCTTGAAGTTTGGAAAAGTAATCAAAGCTCTACTGAGCAAATTTGACTATACTGATGGGTTGAATGAGCTATGACCGCTGCTGACCTCATTCTGCTCCATTTCCCCTTCAGGCTGGTAGCAGTGGCTGGAAGTAAACATTAGTCTGTTAATTTAGCCTCTGGTATAAATAGAAAAAAAACATATAATTGCAATCACTGTTTTGTCAGTGGGCCTATCCAACCTCACTGCTTTGCTTCTGAGGAAGAAGTGGCAGTGCTGCCTGTGTGCCTCTCTGCTCAGGGGACTTTCCACCCCATGGTATTTGGGTGGGGCAGATTATTGCTTGCTTGCCACAGCAGGAGGGCCAAATGGGGCACCTGCTTCCTGGGCATCTAACGTCCAACATCTCTGTTTAATAACTCTTCTTTTTTCTTGCATCCTTCTCTGGAGACACCTGCCCTCCGTCTGATTTTTCTTTGTGTGTTTCTGGGAAGAGAGAAATTTTGTCCATATGGAGTCAGGTTGTGACAGGTTACCTTACTGTGCCAGTCCTAGGAAAGAAACTATGGGACGTGGAAATAACATCCTGTTGCTGAGGAAGGGAGGGCTGGAAGGGACTACCTTCAGTCTAGTTCAGTTCAGATCAGCATTATAGCACGTGTAATCCTTTTACAGCCTTCTCAAGGGCCAGACATGGATTTATGGAGGGAGCTGGGCAAATGGAGTTGTAGCTTCCTTCCCGCTTTCCACCGGGCTGGCGAGTTTGCGTGCTATGTGGCACATGGACCGCTGCGTGGCTGCAGAGGCAGTTCTGGTCAGTGTCGTGTCTCCTGGCAAGCACCAGCTTACAACCAGGTAGAGGGGTTGTTTACCTATGCCTTCCAGGGCCATTTCCAAACTCTTTTGTGCCTGTCTGTTGTTGGGTATCCAAACCAAGTCTGAGGTCTTTCCATGAGCAGCATGAGAAAGCTGCCTTGCTGCTTCTGACTCGGCACAGGCATCACCTCGGAGACAGAAGCTGTGCTGTTTGCAGCGTCTGAGAGGTTACTGGAGGAGGTCGCTGGCTCTCTCTTGGCATTAGCACGTGACTGGTGTTTACGTGCTTTGGCACTGCGTGACGGTGGTTTCCCTGACCCAGCAACGGGAGGTTTATGATAGGAGGTTCTGACGGCCAGTTTCACATCCGTCTTCTGTGGGATCTGATGCAGAGACTCAGGGTAGCCTGCTCGGAGAGAGAAGAGTTGCTTTCCTCTGTGCTTTCTTACGTGGGTAATTGGTGTGATAATCTAGGGTTTAAGGATAGCAAAAAAAGAAACCTTACTTGGGTTTAACTAAAATTGCTCCTTAACACTACTTGTTAAATTGAAACAAACCCCACATGAATGTTCTTTTAAATCCATTTACACGTGCCTTGTATTGATTTAGCCTACTCCAGTAACTCAGATGAGCTAAATTGATGTCTGTGCACTAAGTTAAGTGCATTCACTTGGGATTTCATAGCCTGCAAAAAAAATTGACTTCAGAACCGATTTTAGTTAAACTAGTGCAAGCCTTGTGTGAAGGCCTTTCTTATTTGTTGCTACTGCTCTGACCAAGAGCAACATGACAACTTAGGGGAAAAGGTGTCCTACTAACCTTGGCCCTATATTTGACCTTGAAGTGATACTAGCATTGCCTAAATACCTTAGTAGCAGCCTTCTTCCTGCAAGGCAGCTGTTTGAAAGGCTGTTTTTTTCATCCTTTTGCTCCCAGGTGCACTGTTACGTAGCATCTGGAGAAAGGAAGAGGAGCAAAAGGCTTACAGACCTACTTCTCTACCGTCCTGCCTAATGCCCCCCAAGCCAAACAGGAATGGTTAAGAGCCCTTGAGCAAAGGTTCCTTTCCCTTTTCAGACAGCATCTTTCAGTTTTGGCTGAGCTTGGTGTCTCTTTGTGCTATATACCAGAGTTTTTTCAACCATTAAGCTGACAGGCTCTTTTTATCTCCACCAGCAAGAGCTAATCTTAAGTGCCTAAACTAACACTTACGACCAAATGTCTGCTCCACTGACAGTGTGGAAAGAAATTGAAACCTAACTCATTACCTTCCTGAGCTGGCCACTGGGCCTGCAGCGAGGGCCGTGGTTTCCCTTTAATCCTCTGTGAAGATAGGATGTGGAACATGATTGCAGGTGTGCGAGTGACCACAGGTTCATGAGTCACTTGTTCATGAATTATCACTCAATAGTTGAGCTGTGATAACTGGTGATGTATACGCTCTTTGTGCCCTAAATGGATTACAGGAAGGTGTTTTACCTTATTTTTAATAGGATTGCTGGACCTATTACCAGGGTTTAGATGGTGGGACAGTGTTAAACAGCAATAGCACAATCTCCTGAAACTACTCTCAATAAACATTGAACTTTCTCTTACCTGTTATGAGAAGTGTTTCTGCAAAGGCATTTCTAAATTAGGGGCTGTGTTCATGTTTTAAGTAATGAGATTACAAGTAAATGTTTTTGTATAGACATTTTGTAAATGTTAATGTATAGACCTGAGCTACTTTTTTCTAGAACACAGGGGTCATCAGTTTACAGCAAATTAATCTGTAAGCAGCACTGCTCAGTCATGGCTCAGAAACTCATAAAAAAATACTCAGAAAAAAATAGCCCCTACGCTAAATAGCTCCGTGGGATTAAGACAGGAGGCCACTGGTGGACCCAGAGAGGTTGGTAAAGAAAACACACAGGAACAGAGCAGCTTCTTATGGGGATCATCAGTTCTGCACATCCATAGCTACAAAGGCAGTCAAGTGTCACTTCTATATGAAGGCAAAGAAGGTTTGAGAGGAAGGATTTGAAAGAGGTCAATGAGATAACTTGCTGGACGTCCACATCTTTGAGATACAGCACAGAAGAAAGAACAAAAGATGTTTGAAAATGTATCTTGTGTTTGATGAAAGGTGGCATGACAGGCTTATTGAAGGTGGGAGAAGACATAAATAGTGTATGAGAAAATGATATGCTCTGGAAGATCCTGAAAGTGAATAAAATTTGCTTTTATTTGATGCGATGTGGAGGCATGAAATGGGGGGAGAAGAAAAAGGCATGTTTAGAGTGGTAAGCTAGAGAAGTGGTCACACAGTGGAATTTGGAAGGAAACACAGAAGGGCAAAATTGCTTCCTAAATGAGAGGTGCTGTTGTCAAGGCATGAGGAGAGCCTGGACAGGAGCTCTAGATTCAACGACAGACAAAAAAGACCATGTTAGAAAGAGAGAGCAGAGGTGATGTCAACTGTGTCACACGGATTGAGACTGGAGAAGAGGTGAAAGGAGAAAAGACCCCAGATCACTGGGGCAGTCGGCAGCACCAGCTACGGTGCCTGGGGCTGAAAGAGCAAGGGCAGAGTGTGTGTGGGAGAGGAGGTGCAGAGTTTTTCTCTGTGACAAACACTCCTGGAGTATCTAGCCCAGCACTTAGAAATGTATTGTCTAGCTCTAATCTGGGATCACCATCTCCAGGTGTATCTCCACGTGCTAAGTACCTCCTGGGGGGTTTTGTCAGGAACTGTAGATGCCAAGGGGTTGTCCGGCCTCACCTGCTGTCAGAGTCTGTGCTTTCTTATGTCAACAAACTGTCATGCTCATGGATGTCACCAGGAAACAAATACTGGCTTTTGTAGCACAGACTCATTTCTGATGAGAGACACGTATCCCAGGAAGAGTTTCAATAAACACACAAGGAAGCTGCAGCAGTTGAAGTTTATATTGTGTTTTTCTTGTTATCACACTTGGTGTATTATCTAAAGGGATCTGTGAGTGAGGTGGTAAAACAGGGCTTTTTTAATTATATATCACCCAGCAAACTGATAAGGCAAACAAAGCAGGCAACCAAGTAACACAGGCATGAGCCACTTCAAAATAATAATGTAGCAAGAACAATAGGGGGGTAATTCACAGCTCCCTAAGAAATTTTTTGAAGTTCAGAGGGGTGAGATAGCAAGCAGCTATTGACTGTTTTCCTTTCATGTTTTCCACCTGTCTGCCATGTGATTGGGAAGTATATTACCTGAATCCTTGCGAGAGCTTTTTGCACTATTGTCTTAAAAGCCTCGCTCTACACAAAATGATACTAATGGAAACTGAGATGCAGGCGTGAAATGCATACAGGGAATGGAAGGAGAGTGACAACTAATTTAAATATAGTTTAAATCCTTTATAACTTTTGTAACATGTAGATGTACAGGGATGGCTCCCGCATTTCCCAGGCCTCTTTGGGCTGCTCTGGCACCACAGGGCGGGGTGAACTGGCAGCTGCCCAGCACAAGGGAGTTAGTGCCCTTTGAGAGCAGGCACTTTCCACCAGCACCAAGGCTGCGAGGGAGAGGGAAGGTTGGTGTCAGCTGGCAGCGCGCTTTCAGCACAGCGGCCAAGTGTTAGTCCAGCGCCACGCTGCTTTTGTCCAAACGGAGGTTTACAAGTGTGTGTGGTTGACGAAGGTGTTTGCCAACACATGAAACATGTAGCATACCCAACACAGGTGCTGCCTCACAAAGCACCAGGCCAGGCAAAATACAAGAGTGGCAAGCTCAGTGTGTGAAGAATTTAGTAATTGTGTGGCCTGATGGTGCAAGGTGGTCGTATGTGCTGCCATGTCTGCACAAGAGCTGAAGCGCACGTCTGCGCTGCAGGACCCAGGGATTTGAAGCCCAGCTAGCTGCCTGGCTCAGCTGCGCTTGGCAGTGGAGCAAGGGAACCCAGCATAGGCCACAAAGGCTTCCCCAGATACTAAGTAAACGTTTGGGCTGCAGGCCAAAAATTATCTCCCTGCTACCCAAGTCACACTGTTCAGAGTACAAGATCTAAGTGGTCTGAAGCCAGCCTAGAACATCTACTTGAGATACCGCGATTGCAGTACAGACATAACCTTTAAATGGGAAAACACATTTTGAAATCCTAATCTGCTTCAAAGTTCTGTAGCAATTCACATTTGATCTGCAGTCTAAACTGGGGAAGAAAAGGAAGCTCTCACAAGCTTGCCTGTTGTCCTTTCAGCCTCAAGGTGAATGAAAAACTAGAGGAATTAACCCACAGTTAAGTCTCTTCACCTTCAATTTTAGCATCTTTCTTAGGAAAGGAACATTTACGTGCTGGAGAGATTTAGTAGAGGTATTCATTGCAAATACAGTAAGGCCTGGGATGTATTTTCAAATACCAAGTAGAGTAAGAATCCTGGCTGGGGGG